>NC_064229.1:1500000-1800000 GCF_023101765.2 Spodoptera frugiperda | reverse complement strand
GGAACCTCAAACTCAACAAGTTGGTAGTGCAAAGCAAGTTGCTGGTGGATAATCTTGGCCACCTGATTATGTCTATGCAAATATTCACCATTAGCCAAACGACCACAACCAGAAATTATATGTCTTATGGATTCACCAGGACTATGACATGCCCGACATATGTCAACGGTCCCATCCTTAATAATATATTTCCGGTAGTTATTCGTAAGGATAACTTCGTCCATAATTGCAAAGACAAATCCTTCAGTTTCTCCAAAGAGATTACTGAATCGTAGCCAAGATACGGATGCCAGAAAATCTACACTGGGTCCATGAAGGGCCCGGAAGAAGCGTCCGTGGAGCTCCTTGCTATGCCATACCTCCTTGCGGTCATTGACGCTCAGTACCACAGGTTTACGCCAGTTCTCTTTTGCTAAAGATAGTGGAGTGAATCCATTGTCCATTGCTGCTACTTCTCGATGCATACCCTCGTTTACTTTCAGGAAATATTCCCTGAGGTTGCACACCTCACGGTTATGAAGGGTCTTAGCATTTAATAAGCCTCGACCCCCACACTTCCGCGGGATATACAACCTCATGATCGATGAACGAGGGTGATGCATACGATTTGCAGTCAGCAGTGTTCGGACTCGCCTATCCAGGGTGTCAAGTTCAGTCTGAGTCCACTTGAGTATACCAAAAGAATACATCAGAACCGGCATGACCCAACCGTTATAGGCTCGCACCTTGTTTCCGCCTGATAATGAACTTTTCAGTACTTTATTCAGGCGGCCAAAGAAGCGTTCCCGTAACGATTGTTTCATGTCCGGCCCATTAATGCCTAATCCCTCTGACATACCCAGGTACTTGTAAGTATCATTTGCGGAGAGCGCTCTTAGTTTTGTGAAATCTGAGAGTTCTAGACCCTCAGATTCCACAATCCCTCCTCGCTTCACATGCATGACAGCACATTTATCTACTCCAAATTCCATTCTGATGGAACTACTATTATTTATTTTTTATTATTATTATTTTTATTGAACTTATAGTGACATGAATCTCTTATTGCCAGGCATTTTTCATGTTGTTTAAGGTCTGCCAGGCGCCAATTTTGAATTAAAAAAAATTTTTTTTCAAATCATTTTAGTATGGCTGAAATTTTAGTATGATGTTATTTAAGTAAGAAAAGACCCAAAATTAATTTGCCAAGCAGTTATTCGGTTGTTAACCTTCAGCCAGACCGATCTAAAACTGAAAAATGATGTAGTATCATTTCGCTTGGTCTAGAAATATTTGTCGAACGAATTACAGAGAAAGGGATTAAACAACCGGCCAAGTGCGAGTCGGACTCGCCCATGAAGGGAGGAGCAAGTAGACGACTAAATAAAAAAGTTATAAAATAACTTGGTTTTACATAGTGTTTTTATGAACGACAAAGTTATATTTGTGGTTTTGGAAAATGTTTTATTTCTTAAAAACTAATAATGGTATCTCGTTCAAACCAATTTTAGTTGAAACATTTTATTGAAATGTATAGCATATATTTTTTTTAATTTCCTCACTTCTTATTTTAAAAGTTAGAGGAGGTAAACTCATTTTTCCACTTTGGAAGCGTCTAACTTTCAAACGATTGATTTTGACGAAAAATGGCTTTAGGAACCTTAATGTCTTTTTTAAAGACCTATCCATAGACACCCATCACGGATATGTTAGCTGAAAAAAATTTTTTTTTAAATCAGTTCCATGTATGGAGTGGCATATAACATATCCGTGATGGGTGTCTATGGATAGGTCTTTAAAAAAGACATTAAAATTCCTAAAACCATTTTTCGTCAAAATCAATCGTTTGAAAGTTAGACGCTTCCAAAGTGGAAAAATGAGTGTCACTCTAACTTTTAAAATAAGAGAGTTAGAAAATTAAAAAAAATATATGCTATACATTTCAATAAAATGTTTCAACTAAAATTGGTTTGAACGAGATACCATTATTAGTTTTTAAGAAATAAAACATTTTCCAAAACCACAAATATAACTTTGTCGTTCATAAAAACACTATGTAAAACCAAGTTATTTTATAACTTTTTTATTTAGTCGTCTACTTGCTCCTACGGAACCCTTCATGGGCGAGTCCGACTCGCACTTGGCCGGTTGTTTAATCCCTTTCTCTGTAATTCGTTCGACAAATATTTCTAGACCAAGCGAAGTGATACTACATCATTTTTCAGTTTTAGATCGGTCTAGCTGAAGGTTAACAACCGAATAACTGCTAGGCAAATTAATTTTGGGTCTTTTCTTACTTAAATAACATCATACTAAAATTACAGCCATACTAAAATGATTTGAAAAAAAATTTTTTTTTAATTCAAAATTGGCGCCTGGCAGACCTTAAACAACATGAAAAATGCCTGGCAATAAGAGATTCATGTTACTATAAGTTCAATAAAAATAATAATAATAAAAAATAACTTCTTAAAATGGTTTGAAAAATTGAAATTTTACCTGTACAAATGCGATGCGCACTGATGAACGCAACGACTACCAGGTGCCAGATAGCCCGTATGATGTCTGGGAGACTGAGAGACATAATATATCTAAAAACTGGCCTTCTTGAAATGCTCTCTCAAAAACGTTGCCAGCGCTTATACTATTAGGTCATAGGACTGTATGATTTTGACGTCTGTTTATTTACTCTTTATGAATAAACTAGCAAACCCGGCGAACTCCGTTTCACCACCAATGATTTACCCTGATTTCCTGCGTTTCTCTTTACTATACATATATCTTACGGAGCCCAATACCTTTCCAACGAATGCAAAACCATGGAAATCGGTCCGTACGTTCTGGAGTTATAAGGTCAGGAAGGAAAATCCGACTTATTTTTAAATAATAGATATCATCTTCCAATTTTAACGAAGCTTCAAATCTGACTAAGCTTAGACCGCCATCTCAGTGTGTAATCTTAATTCGGTTACTGCGTAATGAGGCCAGATCCTATGTCACAATGTACCAGTGAATCAATAGTCATGTAGTATTTTTAGCCAAACAATTCCATTCCCAGTCATATTCCTCGAATTCCATGCAAATGCTAAGAATTCCATGTGTCTTATGCTTATTAGCATTAGTCATATTATTGAATGTATCATTGTTACTTATAGGGAGACCCCTTAATTTATGGTCAGCGCAAAATTATACTCTAAAGGTTTATGTATAAGATGTAATTTCGTATGACGTCAAAGTCTAGCTAAACAGTCTAGTTTTGGAACCTTATAGGGTTTGTGTTCGTAGTTCAGAATAGATAATTAGTTCCATTCAGACACGTCTTCGGTTGTGACGTGTACGCTAACAATGCTTACGCATCGTATGCGCTTGCGCATGAGTCAAGCTTTACTAAAAGTACTTATTTGTTTTGACTTCTCGGTATCGTAAGGATTAACAAACACTCCTGGATTACCCGGTAATCCACAATTGTATAGTAACACACGTATTTTATTCATTTGTATAGAACTTAGTTTTAGTGTTCTAAAATTGTATTTCTAAATATGGAATATGGACTCACTAATAACGTTGCAATAGTTCTTTGAATTACATTAAATCACAATTTCATATGAAAGAGAATTTGTTTATTTTAACAACCAATGTGTTTTCTATAATTTTTAACCTTCGACTAAAATTATTAATAGCAATTTTCACTATAATCTTGACATAACAGCAATGAGCTCATTTTAGCATAATTGCTATAGCAGCGACCTCAAAGATCAGTTACATACTTCCATGACCCGTATGTAATACTCTAGTTCACACACATACGTTGATACATATGATTACGCACACGGTTAGTGCGACAACGGTAGCCCCGACATTCTTCAACACTTGTGCTCACGTCAATGTCGGCCGGCCACCTCTAACATTCACCACCCACCCAATCATTGACTCAGAAACCCAAAATAATATTCAGTTTAATAATTAACAGGATGGTTAAACCTCGATGCGTTCCGACCTCGTTCGAGTACGATGAACGTTGTCAGTTGTCGCGGTACCGACATGACAAATATTACGAGTTCATATTAATGCCATGGTCACGACTAAACGCCACGTGAATGGCCTGCTTTATTGCTTTTAGGGCTGCCAGGTGTTCGGGATAGTGTTTTAATAACGTTATTTTAAATATGGAATCGATTTTATGGGAATGTTACGAGTGTAGTACGAAATAACGGTAACATTACGCGTGGAATGGCAATATTTGATAAAATAATGCAAACAACTGCACTTCGTTGGGCGGTTGTTCTGAAAACTCAGTACAAGTACAATTTTGTGGAACAAACAAACAATGCTGGAATTTCTCCGGTTGGATGTTAAGAGTTGCCATCATAAAATATGACTGTTTTGTGTGCAGTTTGCCAAAACACTGACTCACTCGTTTCGAGGATGCTCTTGTTATTGTGGGAATATAATTGAACTGGCAACAAAGAGTTCACATACAGCCGAATCGTTATATTGTTATATCTGAAATAACATCGGATGAGACGAGCAATAAACCAGTAGAAGTCAGTTAAGCATTATTTTTATAATATAAAAATAAGTCGGGTTTTCCTTCCTGACGCTATAAATCCAGAACGCACGAACTAATTTCCACGGTTTTGCATTCGTTGGAAAGGTCTCGGGCTCCGCGAGGTTTATAGCATATAGGAAAAAATCAAGAGAAAAGCAGGAAAATAAGGAAAATCATTGGTGGCGAAACGGAGTTCGCCGGGTTTGCCAGTTATAATATACATTAAAGATGACGTATGTATTTATTGTACATACCTACCTCATATAATTTAACACATCTTGTTTTTTGTCAAAGACTGATGACTGTTGATGAAGCGAAAGAGGTGTGTAAAAATCGTAGCAATTGGCGTTCCATTGTCTCTGCCTACCCCATGGGAGACAGGCGTGAGGTTATGTATGTATGTTTTTTGTCACATTAAAACGTTTTTATAGTCACGCAGACCGATCTAATTTTAAACGTTCATTAGCTCATTAAAATCTAGAATAGAAGTGCTATTTTTAAATGAAGCACTAACGATCTTTTTATTCGCCAATCAATCGCTCCGTACACTCGTAACGCCGGATATCCCACGACTTTGGTTTCTGTCGATATGATTTACTACTTCCAATGTTAAAATGTTTGTTTATTGTATAGTTAAATGAATCTGCGCAAGAGTTTTTTGAGATCCGGGGTCATAGGAAAAGTGTAAGGAAGATTGAAGTTTTCCTTCTGTCCTAAACACTAAGACCTAAACACTCACATCCGGAGCTGCGGACAACGTAACAGGTTACCGGGGTTACGCAGGAGAAGAAACAGGGTGGTTTTTAGTTAGTAAGTCTAAGACTCCCTCTCGCCTCACCCAAGGCGGTAGAAGACAAGGATAAAATTTCCCTCCTCAGAAAATAAACTGTGCTACTTACACGCTGTTTTCATTCAACGATTTCTATTCTTTTAAACGATTTAATTTAATAAAGCATTAAATATGGACGACTCAAATTAATGATGGCGGCAAAAGCGCGCCAAATTATCGAACTGTCAATGTCAAGTTGTAATCATCACCATCCTGCGTTCTCTATGGGTCCTGCTGTATACTATTTTGTAAGCTCCTTGCTTGATCCGAAACTGCGGACTATCTAGTGGGTTTATCGGGGAAAAGCAGGAGTAGCAAGGGTTGGTTTTAATCAGTAAGAGTCTGACACTCCCTTTCGCCTCGCCCAGGGCGGGACAAAGTCATTGGATGATTTGCTCCCTTAAAAAACTTCCTTGCTTCAATATCTAGTTACCAACCAACAAGTTGCCACCAAGTTATTACCGTGGAATATTTTTATAATTGCTATCTATCTCCGTTATCAGCCACCTGTCATCGATCATGGAACTTAATGTAGACTTTATGTACTCTACACGTTCCATTGTAAACGTAGCCTCAAGATTTAAGCGACAAGAAAACTGAAACTTTATTTTAATAGGTATAAGGGTGGATTTCTTACATATTTAAGCTAGGCTAGCTAAACCTGTAAATGGATATAATAGTACTTTATTGTAGAATGTACTAATTTTGAATCCTATAATGGGGCTGACGTTTTTCTAATAGGAAAAAAAAGCTCTACTTATAAAATACAGATTCTTCGATTCACATTTCAAAAGTATTATAAAGTTATTTAAAGATACTATTAGCGATTGTGCTCTATCTACGATAGTCTGACCCTCATCCCCCATGGTAGTAACAATGTAATTAGTAGAAGCCACTGTATATTTAGCTAAAATCATGAAGCAAAGGGGTTTGGGTAAAGTTGGCGTCGTTTTGAAGTTGAGCGGCCAGTAATGGAACTTAAATATTATGAAAGAACAGAATACAGCGATCAAAAGCTATTATGGTCATATTTCTCTAAACCATATCGGAACTGAGATATTTGGTTTTATATTGGTCATTGAAATCGATGAAGTTATTAAATGTTATTGCACTCTTTATCTATGGGCCGATGGTGTGGCGCGCTTCTAATCTCTCGTGGACTTGTGGATAATTATAACGACCATAGGCGTAGCCAGGGGGGTAGGGGGTTCAAACCCCCCGAAAAATGCGTACCTAGACATTACAGAGCGTTATGTGTCTAGTTAGCATAGTACATCCCCTGTTTGGCAAAGGTCTGTATGACTACCTATGAATCTATTTAAAATATTACATAATTTTATTTTTTTTCGTCACACATTTCATGGGTCGACTTTCTGGTAGAAACACTGGAAGGGCAAGATGCACAAGGACTAGATGCAATATTGGGCCACTATTGCTCATGTATAATCGGAAAACGGACCTTAGGCTGCTGTTCGCATATAATGTCCATTATATGGTACATGGGATGGGGCAGATATCAAAATAATCTGACTCCGCCGGCACAATTTTTAGATACCATTATTCGACATGACATTGAGAACGAAATGGACTAAGAAAGTTAATATGTAAATGTGTTTTTAAAAATCATGTAATAAATGCAATAAGGTATAATACTGTGTTTTTATTATTTCCTAGGGCCCAATACTAACGTCACATTGATAGACGAGAGGTCGAGAAACAGTAAAGCCAATAACTAATATCAATCTTCTAATAATATACAATAACTAAGATTTTTTCACACAGGACGGTAATTGAAGTATTTATAGAGACTACATTTTTAAATTCTTCAAACTCAAATATCTCAGCTTTGATATAACTTAGGATAAAAATAATTGAACATATATGTATAATGAACACAGCAGAACAAAGTAACATGAAAATTATAAGTGGCTGAAAAAAAAATGACGCCACAAGACTACATTTTTAAATTCTTCAAACTCAAATATCTCAGCTTTGATATAACTTAGGATAAAAATAATTGAACATATATGTGTAATGAACACAGCAGAACAAAGTAACATAAAAATTATAGGTGGCCGCTGAAAAAAAAAATGACGCCACAAGTCCATACAAAGTTACTCAAACCCCTTTTGCTTCACTACTTAAAATCGTCGTCATCATTTCATTGACACATTGACGCCACACATGATCACTTGTTGTCAATATTTTTCTAAGAAACTGTTGCTAGAGGAGTTTTTGCTCAAATATTATAGTATTTGTAAATAGCCGGGTGTATTATTTTCTATGCTATAGCACAAAAACTCGCTAGTATCAGACAACTGTGGAATAATACTGAGATACAAACCAGAGATATCGCCGAATTGTTAATATTGTTATTTGCCAACACAAACATTGTACTGAAAAAGTTTCTTTAACTTGTCACATTGGAAATAAAATTAATTGTTGCATAAATTGTGACTTTATCTTCAATAAAACATATTATAACTAAATATTCTCACCATTCTGTGTCTATTAAAATACTCTTCAAGCCTAAAGAAATATATAACCTTCAACATTAGTTTCCTGAATCTACTAAGATCATGTTTTATAACAACACGTCTTTTGTTTATTATCTATCTAACCTAAAGAAGACTGGGATATTATACTACAATAATATATTCTAAAAATTCAAATAACTTTCCAAAAAGTTCGTTTATACCGACACAGGTGTCGTTGCACCTGCGACCCTTGTCACGGCAGGTGACCACCCCTGTATTATCACTGTACAATTCTAACGCCCTGTATATATATTATCACTATCTCTCTCCAACATATGGGAAAAGAAAGAGAGATCAGACTATAGTGCTGTTACATTTGACCTATGTGCGTGTGACATGATATACTTACCTCTCTTTTTATTTAGTACTAAATGATAGAGACGGATATATGTTTTTTTTACTTGACCTGTTATAGAAGGCTATATTCTAGTAATTGTATTTAATTAGTCCATATGGTCACGGTGTGGACACCTGGGCGTGTGAAACTTTGTTCTATAAATAGTACAAACACTAGATAAACTTGAGTGCGGGCTATAAATAGTACGTTACATAGCTAGAGTGTCTAAAATTATCTCGTACAACTGTGATATCACTAATTACATATTAATAATAGATATTATGTTGACTATGACAATGGCAGATAAAATTTGAACACCTGGAAAGAAAGGAATTTTGTGTCCTAATTTAGTTATAGATAAGGTTGCAAATAAGTAGCGGTGTCGTTAACCATTATTTTATAAGTAATACAATCAACAATAAGTAATACGTCTGCCAAGCGTGTCAATGTCGCTTTGTCAAACAATCACCCATGTAAGTCTTACGACTAGAATTAACAATAGATTTTAATCCAACATCTCTGGATCGATCTTAAAATTTGGAAGAAATACCTTAAATTTATGTCAAAAACATAAATCTTTGAATTAAGATCGGTTATGTTATTAATATCAGTCGTTAGCCATACACGCAGCAACGCACGCCTCTTAACAATTACGTATACCAGGAGTGTAGCTTGCTCTGCCGTATCAATTATACCATTAATCAAACCACAGATGGGGCTCAGTGTAGCTGATGCCTGACCTGAAGCTGCGTACTACCTAGTGGCGGTAGGAACGGGGTGGTTTTTAATCATTAAGAGTGTGACACTCCCTCTCACCTCGCCCAAGGCGGGAGAAGTTATTGGATGATTTCCCTCCCAACAAATTTTCCCCGACAAGACACGCTACGCCACTGACGTATACGTATTGCTAGATAATAATATCTATGTTTATGTCTAAATCTAACTTATAGTATGCGTCTCAATAATGTTGTAATATCGTCAACACCCCATCATCAGGTCATTGTCCCATTTACTTCTTCCCACGTTTCTACGGATGGTCGCCAAAAATACACACTGCGACATTGCGGCCAGAGTAAATTGGACTTTAACATTCATTAATTGCAGTTTAAAATAGAAAAATCGTTTGAGAATTCGGAATTCTCTACTTCAGTATTCACTTGTGTATTAAGTATAGCTGAAAATGAGTTATTTGGAACTTAAAGGCTTTACTTTCGTTACTCATGTCTATTTCTAACTTATTTATTTTTATTTATACTTAGTTTTAATAAGTAATACATAAGTAAATAACAAAACAATAACAGAGACACGCCCCCGCGTCGCATGCGCAGTTATGTTGTACAAAATATTTACTTTGTTGTTCACAATATTTGTCTGTAAATAGTTCTTCCCTTTTACACTTTAACATAAAAATTAATAAGTCTTTCTCATACTATTACATACCTAACCTCACGTCTGGCTCCAATAGGGGTAAGCACAGGGAATAGATCAATTTGTGGATCACACAAAGAATTGTTCCGTACGGGAATCGAACTCGCTACACGCTGCGCTGAAGGCGGTTATTCAGCCACCGCGCAGATCGTGCAAGTCTTGTGGATATCTATTAGGTACTGTACTGTATATCATACTTCAAACTTTTAAACTCATAGAAACAAGTTCCTTACAAGGATATATCATGAAATAGTTGTTTAATGTTACACTTCAGTGTTGTGCACGTAAGTGTTTGTTTGCTCAGTCGTTTATTGTCAGGCGCAGTGTTTAGTACTTCGCAACGCAAACATTGCTCATGCTCACGATTCGATGAATGCACTCTGTGGGTGTGGCCAGGTACAGTCAACTGATATGTATAGACTGTTTATTGTACCTGGGTGTATACAAGAAAGTACATATTTTTGTAATGTATTTCTTTAAAAGATAGAAGAAGTTCACTACCAAAATGTTATTTTGAATGAAGATTTTAAGGAGTAGCTTGCTGTACCAGAATAATTATTATATGGCATTAGATACGCAATGAAACCACCATTCAAGTACTATTTTGGCATATCGTTTACACTGTCATACATGCTCTTCAGTTTCTTTTTATTTTTATTTTGTTTTTATGGAAAAGGGGACAATCGAGCAGTCGAGTCACCTAATGGTAAGCGATCAGCGCTTCCCCATGGTCACCCACTTTAACGATACTTTCTGTGGTGTTCCCATGTATCTCCTTCCTTTAGATGTAGCTTCACTAGTAACGCACCAAATACATAGTAATTTCATTTAATTGTATTTATTGTATTGTATAAAATAAAACTCAAGGTCCTCACGTGATTATCAGAAAGGGAGTATATATCAGGTCATTGAACTTTAGCTAGTATATACAAGTTATACTATTTATTTATATACTTAAAGTTCTTATAGGTACATGAAAAAAAGAGTCGGCAGACAAACAGCAGAGAAAAAATTACTAATGAACTGTTTGCCTTGTCTATTTATAAACACGTGCCAATACTAATTTTCCTTTAATGGTTTATTTCATTTGTGACCGAAACTCTGTGTTATTTTAAAGTTAATGATGGGGAAATACAACTAAATCATCATTAACGGATTTATCTATAGAACACGAGGAAAATACTATTCAGTATATTCAGAGTACTTTTTGCCACAGTTTACATGAAAAAAACTTAATACATTTTTACCCATTCATGACTCTTTAGTCGAGAATGCGTGTAGACGTACGAGTACGCATAAATATTTTTTTTCACTAATCTTTTTCAAGTTGAAAGTATAATGAAGTTTGTTTTCTATTATTGTCTACTGGGTAGGGTAAAACCAGAATGATGCTCTGTTATTTATTTAAAGGATGTTTTTTTAATCATCTTCTATATTATATTATTTAATTAAAGGGTTAACTCAATATCTATTTCACTGGTCTCTTTCAAACGTGGGAAGTCGTTTGAAAGAGATTTGAGAGCTCTTTAATTATTTTTTTTTACCATAACGATCTTCCTTCCTTTTACCATTCAGCCTCAGTGGTTTTGATTGTGTGGCTTTACATGAATAGACTGAATGATAAAAGATCCAAACACGTGTATAAAGACTTAAAGACACTTGTTTTTTTTTATTTGAGTAGTTAAATTGGTTTTTGAAATTATCAAGTACAGTATTGATTTCGTCGTGGCTTTAGAAGTTCACCCTCACAATAGATTTAGGAGAAAAACTTTCATAAAATGGGCGTTTCATTGGTGTATCTCCGCCCACTCTTTCTGAGGAACAATTGATCTAATAATATGTGATATTTTATTGTATCTTACTTATTTTAAAATGAAGTAATCTTTTTACCATAGAACTCACATAAAATACTCCTATTATAGACAAACAAATTATAGGAACAATCGCAATATAATGTCTCTTGCGTCTAAAAAACAAAGTAGTTTCTGATTGTTTCGTATAAAACTCTAGACAATCATTCAAAGTATGTATAGTAAAGCTACATGTACACTGACCACATGCGGTTGCAATAAAACTTAGCTGTCATTCAATATTCGCTACTGTAGTTTTATACCCCACTTTATTACAGTATCAATGTATCGAGGTGTGTTGTATCTATCAATTCATAAATTGTAATAGAAAAACTTATCTATGTTATACTAGGTATGTTAAATGTAGTATTTAAAGTAGGTATTTAAAGAGTCAACTATCGTTTGATTCTCAAGAGAATACAATTTCAAAGGCCTCTTTCGTACGTAGAACTTACAATTACATACATACATAACCTGACTGCCTCGTTGGTCGAGTGGTCGCAAGTGCGACTGCCGAACAAGGGGTCTCGGGTTCGATTCCCGAGTCGGGCAAAGTATTACTGGGCTTTTTTCGGATTTTCGAAAATTTCTCGGTAGTAGCACGGAGTCTGGAATTGTGTCCAGGATATGGCAATAGGCTCACCCCCTATTACATGGGACTTATAACAGAAATGGTGAAAAGTGGGTGTACATTGTATAGCGGCATTACGTGCCGTAATGTGCACCTCTGCCTACCCCTTCGGGGATAAAAAGGCGTGACGTTATGTATGTATGTATGTACATAACCTCACGCCTGTCTCCCTATATAACTTTCAATTCTTTCCTGATACAATTATCTAATATAATACCTTTATCAACGTAATATCATTCGTCCTTTTACTTTTAGGCAATTCTTTGTTCAAGTATACGAAATTAGTATAGTTTTCTCGTATCTTTGACTATCAATTACTAACAAACCTGAATGAAAAATTAAACTACCCGCCATTATGCGCATGCCTCAAGCCGTCCACTTAGCATTCATCGTCCGTCGCTCGGTCATGACGCACGTCTCTGCGGTAAACAGCGCTGATGATCGCCGCACGATTACGGCGCGGTGTCGCATGATTTATAGATGACAATAAACCTCTTTAGTTTGGATATTTGGTCAACTCGTTACTATCATTTCAATGGAGTTTTTCTACGCCACAATTTCATTGTAGTTGGCAATTATAGGTTTAATAGTAAGTGAAAATAATAATAAAGTTATTTTTTGTGATTAGCCGATATTTAATTGGTCCATCAACTAGCTGATAGCGGCTAGCGGGTTAAACGCGGTGATACGTTTTATCCCACTGCAGTTATTTTTTTGGCAGAGTAGTCGTACTTACCCATACCCAGGTTTAGCAAGTTTTTAACTACCTTCTTAAATCGCAGATATTCTAAGATCATCCATTTGAACTAACAACAATAATAAAAATGAGAAGAGTCACGTATACCCATGGGAATTCCTATCATCTGTTGGAATTGTAAATCCATGGGTATGTCCAGTTTAACATACCTCAGGATTTTACGATGTTACATAATCTCTTCTTAAGTTTAAATAAGCATATACAACTTGCTAAATGTTTAAGTGCTTATTTTGTGGTTCATTAGTTTCGACACACTGAAAGTGGGGGTTATACGTATTAGCATGCTTGCTAAACATGTAGATACATATTTCAGATCCGCTTTCAAAAACCACATATTGTCACAAATTATTTTTGAAAATCTGAAACATAATTTTCAATTATTTGCACAAGACCCAGTAAAGAAACCTCTATTGTCATTAATTAATTTGTTATGAGAACAAATAGAGACAAGTTCTTTATATAAACGTCAGTATAAAAAAAAAACGATTGAACGATATTTTCTCAAAATAAATCATTTTCTTTGACGTCGTAACAAACAACTCAATGTACCGTGCAATTGATAGGAAAATTGTAGTTTTTGCTCTCTACTCAATTACTTGAGACTCATTCAGGATGATTGTTTTAACTATCCACATTTATTATTTTTTTGCTTCAGTAACTAAAAAGCTCAATTTGCTAAGTAATTGCAGTAGTCTGTTTTAATGAGAATATTTTTAACGAATCAAAAAACCTGGTGGTACATACATTTATGAGTACAGAGTACAATAATCACAGCAATATTATTAATGAGAAAATTAGTTTGTTTGGATAATTGGATGTTTATCCGTCAAACACGCTGAAACTATTGAACGGATTTTGATGAAATTTGGTATACAGACAAGGTATGAGCTGACTTGAGTGATAGGATACTTTTTATTCCCTAGGAATGCGAAGCCGCTGGCAGAAGCTAGTTTCTGAATAATGGTTCGTGTTTGATTAATATGATATCTTGAAAGAGATAAGCTCTAAGAACATATCAGTTTACTCATTGCATTAATTGCACTCTAATTATTAACTTGTCTTTGAACACGAACAAGTACTAGATTATAGGCACCAACGTCTGAAGATAATTGTAATCTATTAAACCTGAATTCTTAATTGATATAAAACTTTCCTATTTCCAGACTGACGAGATTTCTCTATCATTTACTGGTTAAACCCATTGATTTAGATTACTTACACTTAGATTACTTGTGGATTAGATTATTAGTTGTCAAAAATATAACAATAATTTTCTATTTGAACAAGACGGGTAGTGGCCCGTTGAAATGCGTACCTATGTCATTTCCGTTCCTAATGAATCAATTTTTTCTTTAAAAAAACTAATTAACTTTATTATCGCAAATCTGTTATCTGTAATCTGTCAAACTATAATAGACTATCACTAATATAATAATTTTTCATAATATCAACAATATTACATTACAAACTGGGGAACGTCCATTTTCCAGTGAAAACAATCACTAGATTAATTTCTCTCACAGTAAACAATTAAAATACAATACACATCAACAAAGTATTTCATTACACACGTGGCTCTAACCTCCACTCTCATTAACCCAGCAACTTCTCACATGACAACTAAATGACACTTTATACATATACAACTAGCTTCTGCCAACGGCTTCGTCCGCGTTCCCATGGGATAAAAAGTGGCATATGTGTTATTCCAGACCATAATATGCTAGGTAGTTCGCAGCTCCGTATTTGCCGGGGCTCCGGCTCGACAGGCAGGAGTAGGAACAGGGTGGAAAAGTCAGTAAGAGACTGACACTCCCTCTCGCATCGACCGATGCGGATGATTTTCCCGCTCTTAAAAAAGAGCAAAATATACCCCTGTTCCCCTGTTCATCTCAATCCCTTCAGCCGTTTGACCTGAAGGAGTGACAAACAAACAAACATACAGACAAACTTTCGCATTTATAATATTAAGTAGGATGTCACTTTTTTCTGACATTTCTAGTAAAGATGTCTTACGTCTGTATCGCGTGTCGTCATGGCAATTTGTCTCCATTATCGACCAGTCTATTAGGTCGTTAGTTCTGCTGTAAGTATGTAATTTTTATTCCCATTGTTGCTCCAGTTGCGATGAATCGATTATGTGTTTTTATTCTATAAATAGTTTTAATTTAGATGGGTGTGTGACACGAATATTTACAATTTATCTGAAATGTCCTTACATATATATACGATGACAACTTTTATTATATTCAGGTGAGAGCAACAAAAGTTAATATGAAATTGTCAAAGTCTGTGTTTCCAACAAAATACAACTTGGGTGTCTTCAAGTCCCGAGTAAACTGGTTGCTCGTAGGTAGGTGTGCTCCATTGCTCCATTGTCGGTCACATCAGCGCTTACCACCAGGCGAGATGGTAGCCAAACACCATCCTATTAAAGTATGAAAAAATTCAAGGCATCTTTACAAACACCTCTAGACATTTTGACGAATAAAATTACGCTTTCAGTTAATATCATCTTACAATACATACAAAGGCATGCAGTAATAATATTTGCATAGAAAACTATTCACATTATGCATATTATTACTGCACTGTGAACATTACATTTGTTTTAAATTGCATTCCAGTATAAAAAAAACTATAACTATATCTATTGCCACCAACGTTGTTACTTACTACAACTACTACATTTTACCGCTGTATCAAGTTCCCACTCTCCTTGATGCGCAAGCGCACGTTACAAGTTGTAATCATTTGCATGTTTTAATAATATCGGTTGATTTTATTGCTCTTCTTGTTGGTATCCGATGGCGGTATAAGTGTTAGTTTAAGCTGTTCTGTAAATATTTTATGTTTTTTAAAATGTTTTCTTTATTTAGCTATCCCACCTAAGTGTCAGTTTTCCCCAATAGATACTAAACAAGAATAATGTACTATTAGTCATCGATTCCATGCACATACATGCACTTTGCATGTCACTCTGTGTTATTGTACTCAATCAAACATCTATTGTCCATTTCTTTGAACTACCGCGCATGCGTCAAAACTATACCTTTTATAACTTAAATTATACACCGGACCATAGTTTTAGCATCGACAATAGTACGCCCTTAACCCAATTACCGATTCAGTTGATCGGCGCGGGCGCTGTGACGTCAGAGGCGACAATGGATCGTTTGCTTCGTTTAGGCGTGGTCTTAGAACACCTAAGTGTCAGGAGTCACGTAGACATTCTGACACATCCCACTGTGTTTCAGAGATGTCAGTACCCTTAGTACGAGTTTGCTTTACGTTGAACGAAAACGAAATGAGAGCGCGTTCGGCGCTCTGATTGGTTGGTTCATTTGAGCCTTCCAATCAGAGCGCCGAACGTGCTCTCGTTTCGATTACTTTAAACCTAAAACAAACTCATACTAAGGGTACAGATCATTCGCCATCTTGTTTCAGAAGGAGGTTTGAGGAAAATCTCCAGTTTATTAATTAACCACAGATATTTATTTAGGATATTAGGTTTAAGACTAATTGGGTTCTATTTTTACATGTTTTGTTGTTAAAAGGTAGTTGTGGCTTGTGGATAAATTGCAGTAACTTTGACGTTAGGTTAATAATAACTATATAACTATTTGAGGTTGTTGATTATTGTGTTTGGTTTGGAGTGTGGTCAGTGTCAATCAGTCGCACTTTGTAACTCGTCGAGATTTTTTATTGTATCATAAAACTTATCTTTTTAGATTAATTATCTCAAATCCCTCATTAACCCGTATTTTGTGGAAAGACTAATAGAAATGTGACTAAGAGAAAGACTTAAAAAAATCCTATGTAACCTAGATGAAATCAATAGATTCTAAAAATCAATTAAACTCTCATAAATCCAATAGACCAAATCACCATCAGTCGTCGATCAGTCTGTCACTCAAAATCGTTACACAAACAAACATCATACACATGAATCACAGTTCAGATCATTACCGGAATTACACAAAAAAATCACCTTGCAACTTAAATATATAGCCAAACAGTGATTATATGAAATAGACCATGCCAACAGAAGGTCAAGTCTGTTCAGTAGTAGACGGGCAATAAATGTCTGTAAACATAAATAGTGTCAAAGACATGTGTGATAGGAAACAGACGTCTACAGTCATCATTCTGATTTGATAGTTGCAAAATATTCCGCTTAATACAGCAAGGATGTTTTATGAAGGTTATTGTAGTTTATCTAATACGTTATTTATGTTTTTCTGTAGTATTATAGGTAGAGATGTAGGTTTACGACGATTATCTCTTGGAATTACTTAGGGTTTTCTGTATCTTTACAATTACCCCTCCTTTCCCAACCCCGATTCTCCAACAACCCTTAAATTCCTAAACCTCAATAGGCCGGCAACTTGTAATGCCTTTCGGGTGTCCATGGGCGGCAGCGATTGTATAAACCGTTTATACATTTTTTTTTTTTACGTAGATGTCTCTCTCTTAAGAGAGAATAGAGATTGTCGGACAAGGTCGGCTGTCCTAAGTCCTACCAGTCAAGTGTGGAGCTTGTTAGAGTTGTTTCATAGTTTAGCAGTGTCTTGTTGATGACTGCATACTTACTAAGTAATGTTTTGTAGCTTCTGATTACATTTATTAGACAATAGCGTGACATTCACTATGTCCGTTGAAATCATCGCCCGGTCACCGACAGTCTGGCCTATTGGGGTCGGTATCAAAGTCCAAAATCCACCGTTTCAGAAGTGCTAATTTCGCTGGTATTTCGGACTATGAACGGTCGCAGACAAAATGTCAAAATAACTGCGAAAAGCACACATATTTCAATGGAGAAAGATGCTTTCTTGCCGATGATTTGTGTTCAAACTTGCTCGTAATATAAGAAAAACCCTCATGAGATCTCAGTACCAATTAGTTACCGCTATTCATCTAAAAATTTCTCTACCCATGAAGTACTTATAAATTCTAAGAAGAAAATTCTAGCAAAGGCCAGGGTTAACTAGAAATTCTATTATTTATTTATACATCCTGAAGAATTATGATTTCCTTTGCAAAATATCTAGGAAATTAGTGTTAGTTAACACAATGAGGCGGGTTTTCCCAATCATACAGGACTTCGCTTATAATCGAGTCTAGTACAATCTTAGTACAATTCGGACACATGTATTAATGAGATGTGTTGAAATACTGCGTGGAACACAAACAAACAAAAAAGCTATGTATGCTTATAAAATGGTGTTTTTGTACATAATGTTAGTCTTGGCATATACATCTTATAAAAAACTGTTTTGGGTACAGAATGCACATATGACTGCACGGTTGGCGCGGATGCCACGTAACATGTAGCGGGTTCGATTCCTGCATGCAACAACTCTTTGTGTGATTCACAAATTATTGTTTCGAATCTGGGTATGTGAACTTCTATGTTTGTAAACGCACCCACGACACAGGAGAAAATCCTAGTGTAGGGCAACGATAAAAAAAAGAATACCTAAAAACTAGCTTGTCATTTCGCTAATTTTCCATTACATAAAGAAAATTCACAATGTCTGCCTCTTGAATCTATTGTAGACAATACTCGAATAGAGGCCATTGATACTTCGACAGTTGACCAAAACGAAACATTTAACTTATTTAGCACCCACCTTATAAAGAGGTATCAATTCTTAGAGATAGTATCTCACTATTAATGGCAGATCTATAAACATAAAGTACTACTGTACTAACTTATTTTATGTACCAAAATTATTATCAATGGAATAGGATCATCCTCTATTATTAGAACATGGGTCATGGGCCTCATAACTGGTGAAAAGTGGCTGTAACTGGTCTATTATGGAGTAAGTGATACATTTGTACAATATGTTTTCATCTATCCTTCTTTGTACAAAACAGATAGATAAAAAGGCGTAAAGGATAAATTCGTCGAGGGAAGTGGAAACTATCATTTTCTTTTTCTTCTCCTCTAATAATATCTTCTGATTTATTTCGTTGCGGGTTCCAAGACAGTTATTCGTGTCCCTGACTGCGACGCGCCGGACTTCAGTGTTTCGGTGTTTTCATGGTTGTATCTACCGTAGATCTTGGCTTACAGGAGTTGCAGCAGTATAGGAGGTTGTGGCGGGCTTGTCCAAAGAAAAGATAAAAAGGCGTGACTCTTACGTAAATGTGCCCAAAAATTCTAAAAAACACACACCAAGCATTTTGGCCAATCAAATTTCGGAGGCAAGTTTATGGTTGAAATATTGTCATTCACAGTAACTTATTAATTAGCACTATAAAGTGTAACATGAGTTGTTCGCGTGGACCGGACACTCTGCCGGTGACATAAACTATTGTCAATTAGTACTATTATATTACAAAGATGCTAATCATACATAATCAACAGTATACCTACCACAACTTAATCATTTTGTCTCTAGATAAATTGTATGAGCACGAGAATATATTGTTTTATTTTGGTTTGATTGTCATGGTTTAAAATAGTCTATGTTGTTGGGATGGTGTTAAAATCCATAGCTATCATATTGGTACATACATACATACCTAATACATACTTAACCTCACGCCTGTCTTCTATCATGTTGGTATATGTCAATAATAAGGAAAGAGTTAATGGCTGAATGAAATAGGAGATATATTGCTGTTAATCTGACTCCCTATAAAAATGAAAGGACTAACAAGTGGTACAACAAAGTTAGCTTTTCCACGAATGCACGGATCTTATTTTAAAGATCGAGAAATACCAACCTTGAGACCACATTACACACAAACAACCCCACCCAACAAAGAACAAGGAAACCAACAAACTCTCCAAATCAAAGTAAACTCATCATCACCATCAATCAGCATCGTATTAAAAGCATTTTCCTTGATACGGAAAATTCTGCTTTGAACGATATGTGGTAGAAATAAGCATCAAATTAGGACGGTCATGTGAATCTCATTAGAGATACGGTTCAGTCACGAACTTCTCTCTGTTAGCACTGTGTGGTGACGGGGTTGTTTGCCACATGGCCAGAAACGGCACGTACGCAGTTTTCCAAATCAATCTGCGATCCGAGATTAATATAGATCTGCGAGTGAGTGCCCAAACTATTTTTGGAACGTGCGACTGGAAATTGGAAATAAGTGTACCTAATTTCTGGTTGTAATGGTAATGTTCAGATCTGTTTTGTAATTTGGATTTAAATTATACGTACCAATTTTGTAATCTACAGACAATGCGGTATTATTTAATTCAAGCTTCAGCGAGTAACTAAATTAAAGTTTACGTAAGATGTTCCATAGATTTCATATTAAATTTGTATCTAGCTAGGCTCGCTGCTCGTTAAATATAATACAAATTTGGATAACCCAAATAGTTCCAAAAACGTTTTACACTACATCCAAAATTGGAAATTATAACACCCAAATTGTTGACAGAAAAGCTTCAATCTTGACTAGTAATAACTAGATTGTACTGGTTTTTAACTGTAAGCTGCCTCCTCACGACCTGCTAATTCACGAGGCTTGTATGTCGAAGCGATTGCGAAAAGAATTTGCAGCATAACATTATTTGAGGTGCCAATAACGGTGGCCTCAATCCCGCTGTGCAAAAAGTATATACAAAAATGTACATAGAATAGAACGACCAAAAAAGGCGAAGCACAGCTGGATCTAAGAAATAATTTAAAAAAAGTGCCTAAAAAAGTAACCTATCGGAGTTTGATTCAAAGATTTTAAGATAGATCAAGGTGCAGTTGGATTTGAGATTCACTATCTCATCACAATTTCATCGTTTGACAACTATTTCCTCTGGTGTAAGCAATAATACGGTCAACACATCAGCTCGTCTACCGCTTAGCAATCTTTTCCCTCAAGATTTAAGGAGATGAAGCATCATGTAAAGTTTAACAGTCTGGAATGTCCACTTTAATATTTTTCTATCGATGACGTTGCCCTAAGTTGTTACGCATATAACATACGAAATGTAACTGGTATTATCCAATTCTCACCAGATTCTCCACAAAGTATATCATGTATAACACCAACTTTAAATAATTGACATAACCACTTGCCGTAAGAAATGGTTTAAGAATATAATAAACCGTCGATCACGAATGTTTGCACAGAAACATCATGGCAGAGGATGATCTATTTCGACTTGTAATTAGACTTGGTTTAACTATTAAATGTAACAACGTTTTCCGTGCATTATACTACCCATATGACTGATCGTGTTAATTTTCTTTTAGAAGTTCCTCTTCAGGGACCTCCATTTCTGTTTGGCTAATATTTAAAATGGCAGACGCGCGTCCACGATGATTATAATCCTGAGTAACTCGTGGGTTAAGAACTAGAGTAGCGTAAGGGCAAAAACTCAAAAAATTTTTTTTTTCACCATTCGCTTTTTCAATCCCCATATTTGTATGTGCCGAAAAACTGGAACGATGTAGTGTGTAGATTGCTTAGTACAATAATAACGCATAAAAATTAAACAAGTTTGTTTATTGCTAAAAGGAAGTATTTCTACTTACAATAATCTTGACATTATTTTGTCAATAAAGTTATGAGCACAACGATTGTAACTCGACTTACGAGCGAATAGGACACCGAATTATGATTTTGTAGCCTTAATTTTTTCGTGCCAAATAAACGTAAGGAGCCGTTACTGCTTATGGGTCCTTGTTTTGTACGCTTCTGTAATTTTTCTCCGTGCCAAAAAAACGTAAGGGTGGGTTACGCTACTATGGCACTAAATAATTAAAGTAATGCAGTCCGTTATTATGACGTATGTCAACCAGTTTTAGAAAAATATATGTATATATATTTTTTTAATTTAATTTTTTACCATAAATTTACAGTAATCTGTAGCCAATAAATAAAGCTTTATTTTAAGTAAAAACCAGATATACAGATACTATAGATTTTGCCACAAAAGACCTACAAGTTGACGGTAGGTAAATTTGAGTTGTTTTTCGGCTCTCCTGAGAAGTTGTCATTTTGCCCTTACGCTACTCTAGTTCTTAACCCACGAACTATTCCCATGTTGTAATTAAATATGATGGATATTGTTCCCATGATGCAAGTATTTCTCTTGGATACAATAAGATCAGTTAATTATTTTACAAATAAATGTGGTCGGTAAAACATTTTGTCAACGGTTTTTAGTTCTGATTCGAGCCATCAAACGTCCATTTAACGCATATGTCGTGTAATTCTAACATAGCTTAGCGCCGCGGTGCCGCCACAGCTCGCCGGTACAGTCATATCAATAATTGTCTCGCTTTGATCCTCATTCGTTCCGTCTCTCGATTTAAACTCAGTTTAACATGCTTCAAATATTTTTGAAAGTGTCACTCATTGTTAATTTTCCGCGAATTATCTGTTCTGTTTTAAATTTAAATTAGTTCATTTAAATTAGGTATCATTGTTACGAAAATGAAGAATTTATTTTTAAGCCAACCAACAGCATTGGATACTAAATAAAGTTGTCGATAATGTTATTGATCTTTTAATTAATTCTACACATGTACGCTACCATAAATAGAAGCAATAAAATTGCTTCAATCAAACATACAAGTATTTATATAAACATTGGCCGTCTAATGGTTAAAATATGAAAATAACATGAACCTTTTATGCGTTGGCAACATTGGATATGTGGAAATAACTAATAAGAAACTCTATTTCTGCGAACTATTACAACCGTTAGGAATTTAAATCTACATGTCATTGTATTGGCGGCCATAAAACGTGTCCGACCAATACTCAGTCTTGCATAGACTCAGTACAAGTCTGTACACTTAAATTGAATCTTATGCAGTTTAAAGTCAACGCTAAGTGTCCGGGATTAAGGTGTCAAGTTTGTAAAACGACATACCCACGTCGCTTATCAGTTGTCAGTCAATTTGCATCCAGCTAGCGTCTGACGTGTGAACAGTAAGCCTTACCTGGCAGGGCCTTCAGTCAGTCACTCCGTCCAGTCGGGCGCACTGTCGCGGCCATAGCGCACGCTGCTGCGCTCCTCGGAATCAATACGTTCGCGAACTACCGGAAATATTTACATTTCGTATATTATCAAATAAAGGCTACTTACAACCTATCAATGTAAACTGAGAATTAAGATTATTGTTTCAAGTGTCGAAGTTTCGGAGTTTGTTGTAAAAACAATACTTTCACGATAAACAGTGGTACGTCAAACCGTGGGATGACAATGTAATCGGAGATTAGTGTTATCGAGCACGTGGTTATAGTGAGTGACGAGGACTGACAGGAGACCGGAGGACATGGCTCGCATCGCGACCAGCGCTGCACACCTGTGCCAGCGTCTCCAGGAGCTGTACCCCCACAAACTGCAGCTGGCCAGCAAACAAGTCCACCACAATCACAACGTAAATACATTTACAAAACCTATCTTCTACATAGTTTCTTTGTACGTCAACGTAAACACTGCAAATAGCAAAATGTCTGTCATATCTAAAACAGTCTGCGGACGTCCGATTTCACACCACATCCGTTTTATTCTCCAATTACATCCCGGGGAATTAACATGGAATGCATAGTTACTGTCTGCCCTGCAAGCTCTGCAGCAGACGAGGTTTCACTCTAATCTCTTAAGAAACAAATACAAGCGATTACCATGATCTTTGTAAACACCATTTAATACAGAATACACAAGAACTGGCCACAAAACCAGAAAAATCTTGTATCTTTAGTATTTGTAAATCCGTTTACAAATTAGCCGGTAACGGACGTCGTTGAAGACAATTATTTCTTTTGTTTTATCGTTTACTGCATTGTTATCACAGTCAATAGTGTCGGAATTGGACTCAAGGCTCCTTTATCAGGGCGTCCCTTTGTTAACAACAACCACGGGTAAGGCCCTTTTAGGTTTTAATTGCTTTGAACCAAAAATGTTTAAAGATAACTTCAAAATTGCACTTAGAGGGTCGTTTTGGCTATGGCAGGTATCTTTTTTTTCCGAAAGCCATAATTTGTCTCTAGAGTGTACATGGGAAAAGAAAAAAGTGCTATTAAATTTTACAACTATAACTGTAATAAACTTTTTAAAGCTATATATTACAATAATGCACGAAGAGATGGCATCCGTTTATGCTCACGTAGACACCACGTACAGCCCACCTTGCCAAAACTCTTCCTTGAGGAAAGTCATACACAATGAATCAAAACAAACGATAAACATTTTACGATCTTTATCGTAGTTAAAATGATTAATTGCAGAAACATTATCTAGATGTCGTTTCATTTTATCATTCTCAATGAAATTAGCAGCCACGCTAATGAGCTCTATCAAGCACTCGTATTGTATCATTAAGGAAATTGTAATGGCAACAGTATTCTCAATGTTTATTGTTTTTCCCCTGTAATTCTCTTGAATTTACAATTCTTATGAGTGCAAAGTAAAGTACCAGTATTTAAATTGTAACAAAATATACATGAATCTATTAATAAGTAAAGCATTTTATCTATTACATCCTAATCATTAATAAATCTTCACACAGCAAGATTGCAATCAATGATTTTACAATTGAAATGAAAGATTACAAGGAAATGATAATTCACAGAAATAATATCAGACATGTTTATGTGAAACATATTGCGAACTGTCTGTACCATATCATAGGAACCATAACGTTTTACCATGGCAACAAATGCCACGCAAGAAATACGGAGAATATAAGAGATCCTTCTCAGAAACCACATTGGTTCGTACGATTCAACGGACGCGGGCGGCGATTGAAATATTTTACATTATTGAGTAGTTTGCTCGATTCCCGTTCGTTGTACAAGAGAACGCTCTGTACCTGTACTCTCGTAGCTTTTACGATTGTATTAATCTCCTGTATCGATGGATTGTTCAATTTGCTGATACCAATTTATTGTTTTACTGCCATTAGCCGTGTTGTAGGATTTAATACTTATTTTATTGACATTAACAGAGATTAATCTGCTACACAATGGAAGATTGGTCTGAATTTTATATGTTACACCCGTTTTCTTATTGCCTACTATTTTATTGGTAGTAATTCTAAATTTATTCAAGATAACATTAGTTTAGTTACTCGTAAATGGCAATAAACTCTGAATTAGGAGTGTAAACCGTGTCGCGTATTGTCGTTATCTCAATATGTTTCGTACGATACAGTTCATCGAACAGCCATTTGCAGTCCATTCATTCGTTGATTACCGGACCGTACCCAACAATTCGCGTTCATAGAAATGATAAAAATAATCAATGTTGGATGGCAGTCGTAATTGAGACTGATTGGCCTGCTTCACGTGAACCTCCAGCCAGCAATTTGCTTGAACAATTAAACGCTCACGTGGAACAACAGTAGCTTAGTCCGCTAAATTGCTGCTGGGAAAAAATGGAAGGCATGAGAAATATTGAAAGCATTCGTCCTTTATTACAAATAATGGCAGGACAACAATAGATAGTGCTCTAGTATAGGCAGTTTAATTAATCCTCCTCCCTCAATTTGGTTGGTTCGTCGTATTACTATTTATATCGTTCTAGGAATCGTTTAGCTTAACGTCTAGTGTTATGAACATTTTTTCGCAATGGTTTTCCCTGTGAAATATTGTATTTGTATCATAGTTTGGTTTGTGAATGTGTTACTAGGGAAGTAGAGGTGAATAGAGGTGATGATATATTTAGAACAACATGGTTCCTGCTCGTCGGAAACGGCATACAATTCTTGTGTTATTTCCCCATCTGCTGTGTCCTTTTCATAGGTTTTGAGAACCAAAACAATTAATTTTCTACGCCTGCCTCTTCTTTCTTTCTACAATTGTACAAGTACATAGAATCTCTCGGTTATTGTCATATGTATTGCCTTCTATGTCTTCAGAATTTAAAGACATTCCTTAGTTTATTTTTGAAATTGCTCACTCAAATACAGTGCAGTGCCAATCTACCCATTTCTGTCTAATACCTTTATTACATTTTCAAGTTTATTGCTTTGTTGTAAAGTCGAAAATTCAGTGCAAAATGGCAGTTTGGCGTAGCTGTTAACCGCTATATAAGGCACCTAACTGCCGGTTCTGTACTGTTTGTGACTTCAAGTGTTCCCTTTTAAAGTACAATTTGTTCCACTTTCTTTAGTACAGTTTAGACACTCTTCAATACAGTTTTAATTTTCTCCTAATTATTATTCATTGTCTTTGCGACACTTTGTTTTAACATGTCTTCCTTATTTAGGTTCGGATATTATGTTTAGACTTTTCACTACTTTTCTTTCTTTTGCTCCTTGAGGCATAATTATTATGTTTTCGTAATTAGGTACTATAACATCTTATCAACTGTGGATTTATATCAAATACAGACAAAAATCATTTACAAATGTCATATTATACCATTTCAATCGACCGGACATCAGTAATTACCGATCCAATAAATCTATCTTATCGCCTCGAAGAAAGCTAAATGAATACCCTATTACAGAGCAAAATAAACTCTACACACTTTAAAATAGAATAGGTTTTTGTTACATCTGTGCACAGCATGGCAACTGGCGATAGTTATTTGTTTATTTATATAAATAATAACGTTGATAGCAGTGTTCTGTAGTTCATGTAAACATGACAAATTACGAGCAATCGGTATCGGCCTATTACATAATGCAACAGATAAATGAATGGGTGTGAACTCGCAAGGCCATGTGTTTAATGCTATTTAATAAGTATGGAAAGATATAGTGTTTTAATTTAAACGGTAGTTTTGTAGGAGGTATGGAGATACATATCTGGGATATTTTAGAAGGGCTTAGGAATTTGGCCGGTAATGCATGGTTTACTTTATAGTAAAGTTAGACGAGACTTTTAAATATCTTAACTAAATAGTAAAGTAAATGTCTAATCTATAAAATTTGTAGATAAAGCAAAGTTGTAAATAAGTGAAGAGAAGATGGGTTGTAAGACTTGTAAGATTGAACATAGAACAACATGCACATGTAAACTAAAGCCTTAATCCTATGATGATATATAGAAACCACATCCAGAGAATATGATCCTTGCATACTTCTTGCACCTCTAAGCACTAATACTAATGCATTTGGGTACAGGTTAAGGTTACTCCACAAATGACCTTTTTTAAAGTATAAAGGCCGATAGTAGACTATAAAAACAATATTTACAATAACTGCTGAGGGTTTTTTACAAGAATTTGTTATGAATTGCTCAGAGTTTACTTCTCGAATGACATGTGTACATTAACTCGGTTGGGACATGAGAAAAACATCCTATTTGTTAACTGTTTATATACATATTATCTTATTGATATAAAGAACTGTCTCGTTGAGTTATATTCCTTTAATTGCGTCCATTTTAAAGGCAATAGGAAACTCTTTAGTTAATGTATGTATTGAAATTGTGTCACGAGGTACTTGTGTCGTTTCCTTAGAAAATATGTTCCTTTGTAAATTGACTATGGTGCTAAATATAACTTCATTAGCTTCTTACAAATTAAATGGATGGTTATGTATTCACTAATTGTTTGTACTTTGTACTGTAACAGAATCAGATTTTGTTGACGTAAATCAAATGTGTAGGAAAATTGTTTTTCTTTATTCTTTGGGTTCTTGTTACGCAAGGTATCTTAGTCCTTCTGTAATGTATCACAGTGTCGAGTTTTCCGAAAAACAATTAACCGATGAACACCGTTATTTCGAACTAACTTAGCCCGACCGACACTCAGGATGCTAGTAGTATTTTACTTAGTCTAGCTACCTTGATTACGCTTTTTCTGCTTTATTAAGTTTCTTTTTTCCTTTTATAATTTTTGGAATGAAACTTATAAGTAACTAAATAAGAAATAAAGTGCTAATAATCCATGGACTTAAATGTCTAACTCAAAAATAATACATTGTCTACATTCTTACAAATAACATTGAAAGAGAAAGAATTTTGTGATACAAACAATAAGATACCTAATCAATTCCAAGTATTAAGGAAGGAAATCGAACATCTTATGTACATAATATATGTGATATATCATTTCTAATCGCTTTGTCGTAACAAAACCCATGAAATGCATCCTCGTGATTTGATTTTACAAGTGTAATAACAAGTGAATAATATAATCAATCAGTAAGTATCAACCAAAGCTTAACTTGTCAACAAATGAAAATAAATCCTATAGTAGAATGAAACCTATTGGAAATGGAAGAGAATATGCTAAAAATGGAAAAAAATAAAAATTCCACTCCATCCGAGTTCGGGAAGTGGGGGGAGGGAGGTTTTAAGAAGAAAAATCGGTTTATCGCAATTTTCGGCGAAATTACAAGTCCTATAAAAAAAAGTTTTTACACTATCGAAAAGTAGAGATTTCAACGAACAAAAAGCCCACCGAACTTTATAAAAAATCTGATATTTTGACGCGTGAATTTTCGATTGAAAATTAGGATAATTTTTCGGTATTTAATCAATAATTGGTAAAAAAAAATAATTTTTCAATTCCAAAAAAATACAATGTATTTGGTACATATAAAGGCACGTTTTCACAAAATTTCGTTAAAAATAAATATTTTTGTCGAAGATAACAATAAAAAACCGAAATCGTAGTTTTTTGAATTTTTCACAAAATTTTGAGGTAATACAAAAAAAGTGTAAATACAAAAGTTGTAGATCTTTTTATTACCTACAACTTTGCCGTTGAACTTTTTTTTATAGGACTTGTAGTTTCGCCGAAAATTGCGATAAACCGATTTTTCCTCTTAAAACCTCCCTCCCCCCCACTTCCCGAACTCGGATGGAGTGGAATTTTTATTTTTTTCTTGTTTTAGCATATTCTCTTCCATTTCCAATAGGTTTCATTCTACTATAAATTTCTTTTGTTTCAAAACCTATCTGCACTGGCCTATAAGTATCAACCAAAGCTTAACTTGTCAACAAATGAAAATAAATCCTAAGGTTGAATGAAATTAGGTCGAATATTGTTTGAACACTATTAAAGTATTTAGGTACCTACATATTGTTATGTAGTCGTCAAGTCTTCTTCGGTGATTTGAGATGACTTTGCCTTCTAAGTTGGTGACGTACTTAAGGCTTAAAATGTCCAATAACTGTGGAAAATAAAGAACATCCGCAACAGTGACTGTTTATTAAAGTGTATAATTGGTTTTAAAGATATACTTTACCTTAACCCATTATAAAAGAAATAGGTGGCAATTCCATTGCAGTATGGAGGTTTTTTAATCCTGTCAATCTTGATTCCTCACAAAAGTTATTTAAACATAAAGACCTTTGTTTGAAAAAAAAAAACAACCACAGCTATGGATCAGAGATACATCAAAGTTTGTTTACAATAGTCTGTACATGGGATTATTTCCCTAATAGACAGCCTGTAGTACCTACTTCAACATCACAATGATAACTAAATCCTAATATCTTTGGCCTAGAGATCGGGATTAAGACAACAGTTTCTACACTACAAAAACATGAGAAACAGCTTTAATCCAGTTTTCCGACAACTATTCTAAGATAATATCTTCAATATGTTACTTACGGAACTGTTTTACGAGGAACTCGACTAGTTTCGAGCCATGCTAGGGGCCCATATACATAAGCGACAGTATATTTTGTATTAATTATCTAGATTTATCTAGAATATTGAAAACCGATTTGTTTATGCTTGTAACTCACGTGGGTGTTGTAATAAAACCTGGCTTTTACTGATAACGTAGCTTTCTATAGATGAAAAGGTTTTGGAAACGGGTTAAGCAGTTTTTGATTAGGTACACGTGCTATTTTTAGCGGTTAAGTAATATGTAGTAGTATTACAAAGAGCAAAAAGGTTTGTGTGTTACTTTTACTTTTTTTTGTTTAATTTTTAATCAACAATCCTAATTACTAACTGTTATTAGATAGAGCGAAGACATTGGTTTGTTTTTATAGATTTTCTGCACTCTTACATTTGTCTAGATATATGTAATAGCTTATCTTACATGTATTTTTGTAATCACCCTGTTCTCAATAAGTCGTTATAACGTTATAGCAATAGCAAATACAGTTGCCATTAGCCAGTAAACTTCACATAGACACCATACATATCCCCATGTCCCCAACAAGAACGTACGTTCATACCGTACGTAGTACCGTAACGTTCAATAGCACTCTTTAGATACGCATTCTGATTGTCTACTGTTGCAATCACAAACATTTAGAATGCAATTGCAAAGAAACAAACATAGTATCAATGCCTATTGTTCTTCAAATGCCTATACAAGTTCTGTTTACAGTGGCATGTCATAACAGCGCACACTTTGTACTCTATTTACAATTATTGTAAGAGTAAGAAAGCGCAACTGTCATATTGCAGTTTGGTAAAAGAAAACTTTGTTAAATCCGCCTTTTATTTATTTAAAGAAAAATAGAATGGCATTAGAGTCATTATACCAAAGTGTTATACACATAATTATAAAAAAAGGTGAGAAAGAAAACCTTACAACTTTTTAAACTGACATGGTCTCTAGTACACACGGATGAACATCAGTTCATCCGTGATCATGGCGCTTACAACAGTGTCGAAATATCGGAAACTTGCAAAAACAAATAAACCTCTTAAATATCCCGTTTTAAGTTCTAATGTTATGGAATCCTTAATTGACAATTTATACAAATAAATAAAAGAACATACTATAAACAAAAAAATGTCATACAATTTATAAAGAAGTCATACAGATTGTTAACAATTTAATTTCTTGACTTGTAATACTCGTAATTACTTAATATTTATTCAAGGCTTCGTGGAAAAAACCAAAAGATGGTGAGAAAATTGTCTGGTAGCGCGGCACGCGTCCGTTTGACAGCTGAATCAACAAGCGCGGACATGCAAACACTTGACTGCTTGTCTTAAAGTTTTATGTAGATTATTAAGATGCTACGCCCACAGATAATGCAACGATGCAAGATAGGGTATCTTGCCACACAAACAAAATGCAAGCGTCATTTTGTCCTGCCCTTACCTGCTGCATTTATAAGAATAAGAAGAAGAAAAGGTAGTCAATAAAGTTCAGTAGTAGTAAGGAATCTGGAAATGTGCTCAGTATGTGGCAATAGACTCACCACCTAAAACATGGGACTTACAACTTAAATTGTGAAAAGTGGGTGTACATTGTACAGTGGCATTGCGTCCCATAATGTGCACCTCTGCCTAACCTTTGGGGGATAAAAGGCATGACGATACGATAGGTACTTAATACCCAGATTAATGAAACTTCCTACCACTTACATAAAAAGGTTGGTTACTATCTACTTGAAAGATACAGGTGTCTTCCGATATCAATATATCGATTAATTAATCGGTAAACAATCGATAGATATCGATCACGTAACGCGTATGTATGATAATCAGGGACTATTGTTACTGTTTACTAAAGTTGATCAGTCGGACGGCGCGTGGTGCTCACTGTAATTGCACCTACACAGATAATACGTTGATAAGTCCCGATTGACGGCTTCTGTCTGGGAATCCAGTTCATTAATATCCGATTGAACATTATAATTTATTATACGTGAATATAGCACATATATAACATATTTTTATAGTGTGTTTTTCGTAATTACGAATTACAATTGTAATTGTTATGAGTTGTTTTGTAACTTTGAAAAGGTTTTTCCAATTTTCCCATTTCAGCAGCATGCTTATATTTCAGTTGTTTCTTGTGTCAAGGAAAGCATGTTTTAGCACCACTGAAATAGTTCATCGCTTTTTCAGTTTATTATTTCCTTATACTTTCTTAGGTATAAAATTAAAAGAAAGTTCATAACATGTATCACGCAATTGAGGCATGTTCGCCTGATCAAAGTACGTTCGGGATTCATTTATTATGACTCTTTCTTTACATAGGCATGACGCAGATTATTTAGCGTTGTATATCGTATGTCTATGTACACTGAATTTATAGCCATCCTGATTTGTTGACTGAACAAATCGGCTCGTCTATGAGCCGATTTGTCTGGATTCTATAGTATATTTTGAATGACTTGATTTACTTAGTTTATCTTTAGGTTTCTGATAATAACAAAACAAAAATAAAAAAATAGCGTTTTAGACCTTCTGATATTGAATTACTACCATTTAAAAAGAAATTAAATCAAAATACGTAATGACAACTTTTTGAATATATCAATTAATACAAACATATTTTGACAGGGGTTATCGTAGTTTCTTCGTAGATGTAAAACAGTTGATAAATCACTTTAAACTAATATCTAAAAGCCTTCAGTTGCAATCCTTCTAATCGAAATCTTGTAAAGACGGTTCTTTAAACACATTATTGATACGTCACGACCTCCAACAACCAAATGCCAGGATTACGTACAAGAAACCAATGTAAGTAAATAATGCCGACGCATATTCACAGACAGACGTCACATATCCATATGGTACAGGTTTTGTAACATTTTACATACGTAGAACATATCTAAATCAACATATATTCGTGTTAGTCTAATATTTACGTCATTAACAGACTTTAATCTATAAGTACTATATTGAAAATTGCATACTTGATCGCCATCTTGAAATTTCTGAATATGCTCTGGAATTCCATAACGGTGGTATCATATCATTATCAGTGATGATCATTAATGAGAGAATGTGTGTTCATAGATACATCAATCATAGAAAATGTTTGAATAAACATAGATCAATTAATATAAGAATAGTAAAAAGTATGTATTATAGTATTCCTAATGATTGTCTGATGATTGCTTCCTAATGATTGCCTTGAGCTCACGAGTGAGAAGTAAATCCTTAGCGTGGTTTGAAAGTAGTCGAGTTACATCGCCAAACACTTACCAACCCCGTGTTATGTTATTTTTCAAAAACTATTAAGTACTCTGTTCTTTATTGTTTAACAAAATTATTTACTGACGCAGTAAGCTGGTTTGGGCACTCGATAATTGGTCCCATGTGTTGACACAAGTGTCGATGTCCGCCATTGTGTTCGGCCGGCGCGTGCGCAGTAGATACGTGGTTACCAGACAATGGTTAAGATGTGTTCAGATTGTTGTTGTAGTGTATGAAACAATCGCTCTGAAAGTATGTAGGTATAAACATTATGTTTTATCGAGGTACTGGAAAAGATTATCTGAAACTCTGTTGTGGAAAAACTATTTTATACTATACTAGCTTTTCCTAAAGGTATCCTATGTTATTCCACAACAAACTGAACTTGATTACAAGTCAATATAAGAATGCAACATCAGTAACTCGCAGTAATATGACTTTAAACGCCAGTGGCGCCACCAAAACTTATTAAATTATTATCCTTATTGTGGTTCCCTTTATTTAAATTGTAATGTTTATTATTGTGAACGTCTTGCGACTGATGATGATGATGACCAGAAGATATCTCGACTGATTCTCTCACTCACAGCTTTGAGAATAAAATATTTATCCGCACAAGAGTTTGCGTAAACCACAAGGCGTTATTATCTTAATAATCTTTCGCCAAGTTTGTCTAAACACTGCTCTATTGAAGCCGCGCACTTGTGTTCATAAACGAACGAAAGAACACAATTGTCTTCCACACATGATTCCATGCATATGTACAAATAAAAACACTATTTATTACACATAGCAACACCTTTCTTTCACCATTATTGTTCCTACGACGAAAAACATGTTCATAATATACCTATTTCATAGTTTCTCTAGTTATTTTCTTTGTTTCAATGTCCGAAAGTAATTAACTCTATGAAATTGTAGTTTCTCAGTTCTATGTATAGTCTAATAACTGCCTTTTAACTGTGTGAGTAATTGTAGCGTTGTGTTTAATTGGAGGCCAGTAATTGTAGTGTAGGAATATCAAGGACGATCTATTTCCAAAATGGTTATTAAATACACGTGTTTCGTCTTACAATAATTCTGTAATATAAATAAATATGTATTACGTGTGTGTTATAAAAATTCGTGTGACCTCCACATGTCTACGCCGACTCTAGACTTCTGACGGTAAACACCAGTGCTACGTAGCGCGTAGCATCGTCGTAGCAATTTCGCGTAGCAACCGATACGCATTGGCTTTGTGAATATATTAAAGACAAAGAAATAATAATATTTCTATAATTATTTATTGAATTTATAATATTGGTCTAAGTAATGTAATGACTTACTTGAATTACGATCACATTTGGTTCCATTAGCATAGATTTCGTGAGTTGCATTGTATTTGTATATGATGAAGTTCTTTACGTTTTCGTACCTAAATTACTGAACCAATTTTAATAATTTAAGCATAGAGATAGGAACCATAATTTTAATCCACTGTAACAGTACCATAAATTAGCGCAATCAAACGTGCAGACAAAGCATATAAATCTTTCACATAAGGAAAAAAATAGACTCAAGTCAGCTAACATTGTTCACGCGACTTCATCCATTTTAATTTATGAACATTTAATAATTTTCCCGTGTGATAGGAGGATCCCTGTAACTCATTCTAGGCGACACGCAACACCGATCCAGATATTTTTATATCAATTATTACCTCTATTTAATGATAATTGGTGTTCTTTTGTTTTCTGTGTGGGAAAATACAAGGCAAGCCGTGGTGCCTTCAGTTTGTGCCCGTACGTGAGGGGCTTTGCACGTTTTATAGACCTTCTACAATAAAAAGTAGTGATGTAACCTTGCTGTGTGTAGTGAAAGTGGTCTATGGAAATTTAAGTTTTGTTGTACCGCGTCATACGCTTGTGTAGTGAGAGAGTTTCGTTTCGATGTTTTGAAGTTGATGTGGTATGTTTATTTTATTATTGCGCTTTTCTTAGAAAATAAATAGAACTATGGTTAAAAAAATGTAAAGGCTACTGTGTAACGTGTTGCTAGTTCGATTCCCGCACGAAGCATCTGATCTGTAATATACAAATTTTTGTTTCGGGTCTGGGTGTCATGTGTATTTGAACTTGTATGTTTGTAAACGCCCCCACGATACAGGAGAAAATCCTAGTGTGGAGCAACGTTTCTTTTTTAAAGAAAAAAAAATAGATCTTTATATTATATTTATTTCTAAATTTATCTCAGTAAATACATAATATAAAATATTCTTTAACAGTGACGTCAATCACGGCATACGCAAATTAAGTTCTCAAAGTTTGCATATTCACACACGTGCCTGAGTAAATACTTTCATAAATATATCTTATTTACTTTGTTTATTTAAGTTATGTGTTAAGTGTAAACTTACAATTTAAATATTAAAGTAAACCAGAACAGGGCCAGTCATGCAGTCAAGTTATATTTTTATTCATAGCACTCAATATTTTTTTACAATTTATAGTTACTGATAATTATTTGTTTATGTATAATATTTCAAAAATTACGTTAAAAACAATGAATTGTTTTAATCTTCACTTTATGTATCCGAGCATAGAGAAAATCGTGTACCGGCGTGAATAAACCTTTTATCCGATAGAAAGTTCAGTACACGTGTTTTAAACAAGAGAACAACATGCGCATACGCATTTATAACAATGATTTTGTATGGTTTAGACAGTTTTTATAATCTAAAAATTACATACCGGTCGAATTGAGAACCTCCTCCTTTTTGGGAAGTCGATTAAAAATCGTAGAATATAAGTTTCAACAATATGCCTGTATTAAAAATCCCCGAAATGAGGTAAAACTATATTTTATAAGTAAGAAACAAACTAACTCTAAATACCTATGTAATATGGCTATTTAAGGATAAATTAACCAACATCTCTCGGTGATTTCATTAACCTCTATAGTACTATACCTATTATTACTACGAATCATTGTCTTTTAACCGACTTCGTATGTTTCATAGTAGGCACCTATGTGATTTACCATCACATGACAACCTACATACTTTATTAACCTTTATTAAATTGTATTAAGAACTGTTTTCGCATGTCCTTTGCTACAAATAAACCTACATACTCGTATTTCCCATTAATAAACAACAAAAATAACTATGATTTTTGTTTGAAATTCTTACTTATTTTTGTACGTTTGTTTATCCCAGTTGCGGTTTTATTGTTTTTAAATAATAACTGAATGGGGCAAGAACATGGCGGTTTTAATAGTAAATGTGTTATTTTGTGTCATTTGTCATTGTGTTTAGTGTTTCCAATAATTTTGTTATGTGCCTTTGTTATGAATTAATAATAGCTGTAACGGTTTGTTTCTTAGAACATTTGTAGTGTCATTTAAAGATGCATTTTATTGCGTTATGTTACTAAATTAGGCGTCTTTAACACTTTGGGAATACCTGTAAGTCACTGGTAAAAAAAATTACATTAAAACATCGACAGGAATAGAAATCAAGGACCATTGGTACATTTAAAAGGTAATTTCTTTAAAGATTTTTAATTTTAAACCTTACTTTTTTGTAATAAAGTTGAAATTGAATCAATGTAATTAACGGCTTAGCAACAAACTTCTCTCTATCAGAATGGATGACGAAAATTCACGAAATTATTAAGTAATCCTCATATGGGGGAGTTTCTCTATGTAAACTCATTATTATTTACAAACTTTATGTTTATATTATTTGAACAAGATATAATATAATTAAGATAACCTTAAAACACATTTGAAATATCCCCAGCGCGGTCTGTTTATGTGACTCATTGTAACAAAAGTTATAAAAACCTTAAGATATGAATTTGTATCTTCATAATCTTATCAGGTCGTTAACTGATGAGTTTTTTTGTTTCTTTATAGACACGTGTATTGTGAAAATGTAAATATTCTCCTCGCTAGTGTTGGTGCAGTAAAAATTCTTAACTCATGAGTAGGCAGAGAAACATACATCTTTAGTTAGGCAATGTGTGATGGACATGTAAGCCCTAGTTAGCAAAGAAAAAAAGAAAAATAAACTGTGTATATTTTCAGAAATATCTATCTAACTCTCTGTCTATAATTTCATATACAGTAGTTAAAACTTTGATAAACTTTGGCATTATTTAAAATCATTGGGAAAATCACATTCAAATCGATAATGGTCATTTTTGAGTTAAACGAACAAATGCGCCAGTGGTAAATAGTATATATGAAAATATACTTATAGGGTGAAAATATTACTTCCACTCAAAACCAAAACCACAACATGAACTGCCCATAAAAAGCAACATAGTAACTAATAACAATATTTCTTTTATCTACATCTACCACAAATGTAGTCGACAAATGAACATCGTGCCGCGACACGTGAAAGAGACACGAGAAAGCAAATCGTGATCGTATCACATCACATTATGGTGGACTAGTGTGATGATTATTGCTCTATGATTGTATCTAGTACGGATACTAGAGCGCCCCTTTAGTGTAGACAAAATGTTTGACCGTCACGCTATGGTAGATCTTAGTGATATTATGTTTTGGTACAAACTTACGAAGCCTTGTTTGTTTATTTTGTTTTTAAAATATAAGAATATTATAAATTCAAATCTTTGTTACCAATATTTTTATATCAAGTTTTATCGAAATCTCCAATATAAGTTCGAATATAAACTTTTCCAAAAACAAAAAAAAAAGTTATCCGCCAAATGGGACACTAGTGACGGCCGCTTACAGGAGGATTTGCCTTCCACAGTTTTCTTTGGTATAGTTACATAGTTAATGCTTTAAACGCCTTTCAAAACAAATAGAAAATACATATTTTTAGGAAAAAGATAAAAGTAACAATAGCATACATACTAATCATACTATGTCAATGAAACCATGACCTACATTACTACATTTATATATAATTGGCACTCCTTTTCTTTCAAGTCAAAGTGAAAGCATTTATTTATTTCAATGAATCCTTAATCAGGCACTTAAAACTAAAGATAGTTTTTAACAATAGACTCACCCCCTATTACATAGGGGATACATTGTACAGCGGCATTACGTGCCGTAATGTGCACTTCTGCCTACCCCTTCGGGGATAAAAGGCGTGACGTTGCATGTATGGTTTTTAACATTCAACATTTCCCGCGAATCTAGCCACTATATATTATGCATAGGATACAAAACCATCCTATTATGTGCGAGTTTTCCTGTTAGCTACTATTGTTAGAAAACTTTTTGATAAACCGATGTCTTGAGTTCGAGGCCGCGTTCATGCACTCCTTAGTCGTCTGCCGCGTGATTTTCAAACAAATTCTACATAATTTTAATGGAAAATGTTCTTGGAAAACCAGTTTTTGCATGGGTTTAGATTTCCATTTTGCATTGATAGGTATTAGACGAAGGTTATTGCTAATTATGTTAATTCCTTTGCATACCTTTTGTAATTTATTTTATGTGTCAATTCTAGCATTTGTAGCTTGGAATGCAAACATTCCTAACATTTTATAATAAGTAAATTCTTTATATTTTCTCTGATATATTAAACGTACAAAATTACGACTTTCTTTGATATTTTCACAGCATTTTGTCAAGCACAAATATTACCAATTAACAGCCTATAAATGACCACTGCTGACTAAAGACCTCTTCTCGCACGGAGAAGGTTTGAGCAATTACAATTATATCTTCTTCAATAAAAACGCGAAACAAAAAGTGAAATCTTAATATAATATGAAAGCAATAATTTCACACGAATCCACTCATTTTTCAATAAACACGATATTCTTTCAACATGTAACAATACAGCGAAAGTTTTAAAGAGACATAATACTTATTAATGTTGTTTTCGCGTGTTGAAGCATATCACTCATAATTCATATATATCTTTAATAAAAGATATACACATAATTGCATTCCACTATCATTCCACAATCATTTAATCAACATTCCGAATACCGTCCTCGGTATTATTATAGCTGTCTGTTTTAATACCAATATATTATATTTAGTTATTGTGTATCTTTGTGTGCTATATGTTTTTATTTCTGTGTATGAAAGAATATGGGCGATGCTTCTAATTGCCTGGTGGTAGTCGTGTTCCTCCATATTCCAATCTATGGGAACCAAGTCCCAAGATTCTCTGTACCCTTAATCCATGTCTAACACAATTTATCTCTCTTTCTGTACATCACCTACGTACTCACTACTATTTAACATTAAGTTTCCTTTTGCTAGTTTCACCTAAAGGTCACATGAAAAAGTAACACCGTGTTACCACGTGTCAACATCACATCAACAAATAACAACTAGACGGACACATGTCTACCTAATCTCAACAACAACATTATTATTTTGATAATACAATGGAACACCTTCCATTCCATATTTATTAAAACCATGGTCAGAGTCATTATATATTTCATCATACGTTTTCATCACACACAAACAATGTCCTATTTTTCCATCTCCAAAAATTTTTCCATTGTCCTAGTCAGATTTTAACATAAGTGCTTCCGCAGATAATTGTTTCGCTCTGAACACCACAATGATTATAACTTATCAAGGTTTAACTGGGACATATAATCCGTATATAAAATACGTTCAAACTATCTTAACCTTACAAACGACAGGTACATCACTTTCATATAAAACACAGATGTAGATCGCAACGAAATCTTCTAAAAATGGAAATATTAATAGATTAGAATACCAGCTTCTATTTGCTTGTACAATGTTTCAGCATTCTTCCACCTCACGTACACATAACTGCATTTGAAGCTATACAAAACCAGTTGATCATGGTCTCACTTTGTTCCATCTTTCCGCACATTCCACGGCCAGTTTACACTGGAGTTACTTAGCTTGATATGTAGTCGTGTGTACACATACGTGGGTCGGGCTATACAAACAAGTGCGAAAGAAATCTCTGCTATATCAGTATTCTCACTTATCTTCAACTCGAGTTTACATTCTAAATATATTATTATAAGATACTATTTTTAGTTCCAACATGTCATATAGTATTGTTCCTCGTCTTATTTGCTTTGTTAACGGATTATTGCGCGTTTCATGTCACAACTTGCATCAAAACTATTTAGATTGTGCCGTAAAATGATTTGCTTTGAAATTCCCGGCGCTGTTATCATTTTAAGATATTTGTATAGCTAGTTAATGAGTTAGATTAGTTAGTTCTTGTCGGGACTTGCATAATATTTTATAAACGCTAGTGAATTTAAGTGTTATCAAAAATTAAGCAAAGCGCCATTTCTCAGGTTGGGAATGAAACAGTTGTGTTATTCAAAGGTTTATGTAAAATATTATGCCACAACAGGTGATACAACATATGACGAACGGTTTGATGAAAATTTCAATAGATAGCCACAGGAGTAATTTGCATAGAAACAGATATATTTAGTGATAAAACAAAATGCGTTGTATTTGCTGCAGATATTGTGTAGATAGGACAGATAAATTCAGACGACACTCTAGGCTGAAATGTTTATCAACAAATTTTATTCCGAATCCATCCGCGGCCCAATTTTCGCAGCGTTCTGCCTTCCGTATTTGATAGGTTTTAATCTTTTCAAAGTGCTTATTCATATTTCCCTGTGATACGAATTTTTCCATTCACGTGTTTTTCATGTGCCTCTATGAACCTTGAGTTCCTGTTAGCTGAAAATAACGATGTAATACTAATTGTAGCTGATTTTAACACCAAGAGATCAGCCTCCAATTTACCAAAAACAATTTAAGCAGCTATAGTTTAAGTTTAGACAGTATTATTCATCTACACCTGTAGAAGAACCAGTCTACTATCAAATCCCTTTATCATTGATATTTTGACACACTTGCGGATGAGCTCTGCAACTAATCCTCCCAAATCACTCGTCACCATGATTCGGATGGTCTAGTAAACAAAATATTATGTGCTTCAGTACTGAGCATGTAACAATACGGTCTGATCACGGCCATTACACGACCGTGTTTGTGGGTACGTAATTATGCCGATATTTTCGTGTTATTCTGTTTTTACCGACCAATATCTCGGAAATTACCTTTCATTATCTCCGATTTTTGTGCGATTTGTTTACTTCCAGGTGATTGTTGTTATTGGGCCATTTCCGAATGTTGTTTTATTGGTCTAAATTCCAGAAGTTTTAGTTCTCAATCTATCTAAGCTAGTAGAAGTAGGCCTCTAATTTAATATAACGAATACTCCCCAATAAGCAAGCAATCATGCTTTTTACTTCATGGCTGAATAGGCTAAATTATAGTACGTGACCAAAATAACAGGGTTACTAAATTTAACACCCTTGATCAACAAGGTCGTTCCATACATTGCAGCCTATTGATAACATGGTAAGCATACCTTTTGACATTCAAATATCAATATACAACATAGTAATATAGGTAAATCCTTGTGATACTACAGAAGGCTAGATATCAGGGGATGTCCAGCAAAACTATGCCGAAATATATAAATATATGATGCTGTCATTACATTATTACCTTGAGTGATTCATCAACTAATTTCAAAACAACCGAATATTTAAGTGCGTTGACCTGTGCATGTGTGCAGAGAAAGTAGTTAACTCTAGGTTATAAAATATGCATAATTTTCAACTCATTGCTTCCTTGGCACCATAAGATATATCATGATAAATACTAAGAATAGTAATCCAAATATCGCATATATAATGCGCACCTTATTTTTATGTTTTTCCCCTATACCATAAGAGTATTTTGCATACACCATGACCCGCATTGGCTTCATACAAATACATTAAGAGTCAGTCTCCAATTAACGATCGCAGCGCCAAAACTGCAATGTGAGTCCTTGCGTCGTGACCTTTGTTAGACAATAAACAAAAGTAAATGAACACAATACCTAACCATATAAACCAATAAACTCTTCGACATAATTTAGATAACACTAGTAAACCTCTCAAATATTTATTGGTGTATGATAATGGCGATAGGACAATGTTTTAAACTTTGTGCGCAGGCGCATAGGCAGCGACTCTGAGACAGTTTGTCACACTGACCCCGTATGGTTGGTTGAATGAACTTTAAAAGTATTATGCTACACCTGTGCTGGTAAAACGACATTGATTAATATGGTTTTTGGCTTACAAAACTTTTTGGTTATGAAAACACAAGCCAAAATACAAGTGGACGAATTCATTGTTGTTAAACAGTTCACGTTCCTAGGTGCAGTTATAAGTTAATATTGTATAAAAACATTTCATGAATGTTCAAATGAGTAGGTAATGAAAAATTTTCTGATTTATGTTTCATAAAAATTATGCAATCTTGAACCAAACATTATCTTTTACTCCATTGTGTACGCTGCAAAAGCAAAACCTTTATCTTTTCACATTTGAGAAGAAACAGATCTTCTAGAAGTTTCGTAAAACAATTAATATTATACGGAAGAAGACGTACCACCTGCTCCCGAAGTATTTCTGACTTTCCCGCAAATGCCGACCTTACTAAACGTCCTCGTAATTGTTTTCTGGTATAAGGTTATCAGTCATGTTCTCAAGAATGTTTGAAATCTGAATCATAGGCCCAACCGCACTGACGTAAACACTAAACCTAAAAATAAAACCGAAAACTTGAAATATTCAAACGAATATACCAACATAAATAAATAACTAGTGAGTTGGTGGGTATAAATAGCATATCACATGCAAAATTTATATTATTTGATGATGATGGTGATAAGGCAAGATCATAATCTTCGATCTAAGTGACGCTGTTGCGATCTGCCTAATCAAGATTTCTTGGTAAAACGTCGGTAAAAGTATCGACATGTATCCATACGGTGCTGAAAACTGAAATGGTTCCGCTAGAACACGCTCAGTGACGCCGTATCTGATAAAGTTTACCTGATATAGAATAATTAAACCGCCTACGACCGCCATACTCCGAGTGCGCTGAGCCCGCCGCCTCAGTCTTCGCGCGGCGCTCGTTCAAGACACTCGCGTCTCCCGCGAACGCAACCTCCTTTATCTTAAAGTGCTAGTTTATTTTTACACTTATAATATCTTTAGTGATTGTGTTAACATGCCTACTGAAGTTTGTGAGAGATTCATGGCTAAACTATTAAAGATGGTGAGTGCTTTCGGCGTTTTTGCATATTTTTTGTGATTTTAAAAATTATGGTCGTCTGTTGTAATTAATTCTTCTTCATAAATTTTATTTCATTGCTTGAACGTTGTTTGCATACAAATGTTTATTAAAAAAATAATTAACTATATATTTAATAAGGAAAAATGGCAATAAGAATTGTAACCAAAGTTTCAATAAATGCAGTGCGCGTACTATAGTGCAGTGGTTACTGCGAAACACAAAAGCCGGTTCACTTCCGACTTGTACGGGTTTCGGAATTCCCTCATCAAATACAGATATTTACGCATCTCATTAGTAGAACCCAATTAAGGAAGATTTCAAGGCTGCCAAAATCCGCGTAAAGCGTATAAGTTTTAATGTCGTCGCCCCGAAAATAACAATACTAATTATTTTATTGTTTCGGTACTTCGGCCATTGATCATTCGGTCCACGTACACTTGACGTCAATAGTTTAATTACAAACGTGTAATAAAGAGTCTAATTTGGTAACTATGACCTCTTAAGAGTTCTAGTTACTTTCAGAAATGTACCAAGCTGTTCATATCCTCCTCCAGGGTTTATGACCGGTTTCAATGACGTCCAGACTTGGTTGGCTTAATGTGCAGTAATATAACATTGTTTTTGGAGAGATTTTATGGATCATAAAGAGCTGGTCAGATGCCTGCCTGACTACGTAGTCTGGGTAAACTTCTCTGATGTAATGCTTGATTTTACGTAGGATATTTAAATCTCTCATTCATCCATCATTGTCAGTTAAATATTTATTATGATATAAAGTTTCTGTCGGTGCTTTTGTACTGATAACAGGTCTATGACTCTTTCTGAGGTCCTCTCCTACTTAACCTTTCCTATTAAGCTCTTTATTCTGTTTAAGAGTTAAAGGATGTTGAGTAATTCTTCTGAACTTTTCCTCAAACACTTATTGTCTCGTATTGGTGGCGCGAATTCATTAAAATTCCAATTTTGTTCATTTTAAGGCCGCATTTACATACGCGAGAATTTTCTTGTCGCCTCTAAGTAGCGGAAAATTATCAAATATCAACTGTCTTAGTATTGTTCTGTCTGGCACATCTTCGTTATATAATGTATTGTTCTAAAGTCTGTGTGAATAGTGAGGTGAAATTAGTATTCATACCGCAAGTCATGGAGTTTCACGTTTGTTATTTTAGCTGTTCTAATAACTGTTGTGTTCTTTTTTACTTGTTCTTCAATCACAGCTATCTACTCTCTAATATTTTTATGTTATACTTTTATTGTAGGAGTACCTAATCTTGCTTTATTTCCTTCCTAAATACTTCGAGCAACGGATTTCTTTACCTCTGTATGTATACACAGCTTTCGTGCTCCAAAATTAGGTTTGTCAACATCATAGTGCTACGTTATGCGTGCAGTACGTAATACCACCAATATAATTGCGTCAAATCCTCTACTACTATTTTGTGACACAGATTCTAATCAACCCATAATAGTCTCGATAGGTTTATAGCCTTCAATCCGGATCTAGAACATCCTGCACTATTTGTTCTATTTATGCTAATCGTTAGCGGGTTTTCATGTAGACACGGTGAGGTTTTATCCGGGTCGACGTTTATACGTGTCCCAGTTCAGTTCCCTGTTGCGTTTTTATTAGATGGTGGAAATAGGTAACATAGTGTTATATCGTTTATGTCAGTTATATCATTAGTGTTAGCATTCTATGCAGAAACTTCTTCTCTAGTACTTTCAGAGCCTAGCCTAGTCTTTCTAGGGGTCACTACATTGTCTTCATCATCACGACCATCCGATTGGATCTCCACTTTATATTTTGGCATCATCCTTATTTTATTTTCTTGCATCATTCTGGAGAATACATTAGCGATTCTTCGATAGATTAAAGTTCGCATCGAACCAATCTCTCATCGCCCATCATCAAATCTTAACCCAAATATTACAACAGTTTGTGGAATTCATAGTGTATTTATTTAATATTAACATTACCGGGAATATGACTCGCAATAACAATAACTAATAATATTTGAATCAGCAACGAGTTCAATATAACATTTTCAATTATTTTTCCTTCTCTTGCCATTAACCACGCTTGTGGTGGATTCTGTGAATTAAATATTGATCTAAACTTTAATTTTCATAGCGATACTTGTTGAAAAATATGATATACAACAAACAGTTAAAGTTCTAAGAAATAAAGAAAGCTCTTCGAAATTGAATATAACAGATGTAATTGAAACCGTCGATAAAGATTCATTAACTGATAATACAATAGAAAATAGAAACAATTTATATGATTACAAATGAGTAACAGGCGCTACTGTTTCATTGCATAATAGGCATAAATCACGTTATGAGACAAATAACAGCTCATTCACAAGTTGATAGTGTATCGGGGTCGTGTGAGTCAGGTTCATCAAATGGTACATTGTTTACTACTGCCCAACCGCAGGATGTCTGACAACACATCCAACCACCATTATTATTATATTCATATGTGATTCTATTGAAATACAATAGAATTTGTGTATGTTACTTTTGTTAATATGTTTTTGGTGATTCAGTCCTGTTATTCATCATAAATTATGGACAGTGTAACATGTCTAAGCCTCTCCTGTCACTATATCTGTTGTTATTTTTCTTATTTTTTGTAAACAACATAACTTATCCACAATGACAAGTTTTGGATATTCAAACAAACAACCATTTCTACTTTACAGACTAATCAACACTAAGTAGCAATCGGATACAAATTGCAACAAAAGGAAAGTAGTAACAGTATTTTGTATGAAAATATTGCCATTCTTATACTATTGTTATTGTCTGCAAGCCATACTTGTGACATACTAAGTACAGCGCGATCGTCTTCACTAGCCGCTGCAACGGACGTCACTCGACTATTCATGTCTCTTATTTGTACAGCGACTGCATGTTTATGGTCCATCAATATAACTAATAACGTTGCTACAATAGGTGAATGCCAATTGTGTATAATATGACATGACTGACCTGTGGCTTACTCTTTATTGTTAGCACCGACGTCATGCCGCCTATTGTTTCATGTTATTATTTTAGCAAACCCCTCGTTTCTATCATTAGCGTGATTTGCATCATTGAGCTTCTTGTGGCCTCAATGCAAAACAACGATGAGACCTTTCGAATCAGTAACCGGGATTATATTTTTATCAGGTAGTATGCAGATAGATTCAGCTTCCTATCAGCTCTATATAATCCCATAGCCGCCCACGAAGACCGAGATAGTGTGTATCTGGCAACGTCGCACGGTTATTGGATGGGTTGTTAAGGATCATGAATACCGTTCCGTCAAACTTGACTTACAATGCCTGCAGTTTCTAGAACCTTGGGCTGATAGCCAGACATGATAAAACTATCCTAATTAGGGCTGCCCAGACATACAATATGGACACTCGGTATTTCTGTAATTGCACACGCCATAAGCGTTAGCGATTTTTGTTACGGTACTTTGTTTTAAAAACATTTCATTCAGAATAGAATAAATTGTAACTGTTTCGTGCTCCGGAAATCCTAAGTAATTCACGTACGTTATACTTTTAAAAGGTCGGTCGTAAGCTGATCGAAATGTAACGTAACTCGTTCATATGTTTAGTCTAGCTTACTAAACTCTTGATGTACAGATTAATTTGCAATTGGAATTGGGTTGCATTTTATGTGAACACCAAAATATGTAGATTATAAACACGCGTATTTATGAATTTGGATCACGGCTTCACAGATGTAATGTGGCTGGAATTTTTACATTTCTCCCGTTCATTATCAACAAACACGTTTTATATTTTTTATTTTAGTTCTTCAAAGACTATGTTCGCTTTAAACTTTGCCAATATTGTTATTATTGGCAGTTCTTTCCTGTACAAAATAGACACCGGCAATAAAAATAAAAGGAGCTTCAAAAACATTGTTTGTGTCTATTCACAAACAACTTTTTTTTACTACTTACGTATCAGAAAACTGCCACTTAACCATTCAAACAACTTTTTTTTCTCGTCTCAATTGCCAAGGACTTGAAGAAAAATACATAATGTATAGAATATTTCATGTGTTACACCACGATCGTCCGGAAACTGTTTTGTTTAGCGCGAGCATTGTTATTGTAATGCCGTATTGTGTCACCAATCGGGTGTCGGGACCGGGGACATTCGACGTCCCGGCGTGCGACACAAGTACACGACCATTCAGACACTCGTCACTTCAGTAGTCAGTAGCCATTCGGACGTAGCCGCGGACGGAACACGCGATACCCCCCTCGAAAACACGGCCCACGAAAACAATTTGATACACATAAAAAGTAATAGTGTTAAACCAGACATTTCAAGGACTCTGCTATGAAATTGATTACCGATTTCAAGTAACGAGTCCGAAAATTGTGATTGATTTAGCATTTAGCTCGAGTGTAGTTACATGGTGATTACAGTATTAAGTGTTGAAAGTAACATTGAAGATGGTTGTATGGTATACTTCGGAGGGGAAAGACGAGGTAAAAGATTCACTAATACTTCCATTTTGTTTATAAATCCATCTAACTACTTTAGAAAATGTTTCGCAGCGCTGTGTAATACTGTAATACTTCACCCACGCGATTACCACGATAGCCCGTGCTGTATTAAAACAAATTCGCGGAAATTTTTATTCCAAACTGATTAATTACAAATTAAATATTAGTACGCAACGTTAAATGACCGTGTTTCATGAGTACACTCAAATAGACATAAGTTTATGTAATTTTAAGATGGAGACCAATCTCCGGTTTTCTTGGAAACTGATAATTTGCTTGTTGACATATCTCAGTGTGTCTGGTAATGATCTAATGTACTTAATGCTTATGTAATGCACGTAATACATAGGTTAAATTAATGTTATTGTTGTATGGAAACTAATTTCTTTGAATGCATATAGTTTTTTAAAGTATACGTCATAATATTATCCGGGGGTTTTTACCAAACGTCATTGTTTTACAAACGTCATTGGTGAGTGTGGTGATTAAGTACCCACGCATTTTTTTAAAATTCTGAGTAAGCCTATATCCTTATGTGCCCATGGAAGATGTTTCACAATCTAGGGGATTTCTTGAATGATAGGAAGCTCTGTAGACTCGGGGTTTTTTCTATGCAATAGCGACGGTGTATAGTATGTATACCATCTGCATTTATAACGTCTGTCTGTGTTTACAAGGAGCAAGGTTAAGTTTTAATGTTATATGTTTCAAAATACGCTATAATTTAGTTTCCTTAACATATACTGTAGCAAAACAATAGTTTATTTTTCCTCCAATTATAGTGAAAGCAATCAACACTACTAGTATACTGCTATAAGTTAACTTAATACTGTTTTAGTACAAAATCGAAAGGGGTACCGCTCTTTGGTCTATTCAACCTCCTTGGTTTATCATTTCAATTGTCCTATCACTCCAGTACGCCTCTCTCAGCACGTGGTCCTGATATCTACCCGTATCAGCGCCGGAGGCTGGTGTCAGGCGCTCCACCACCTTCGACAAACAAACTGACAGTTTGCTTGTCTCATGTACACATACATACGTGGCACCTTCATGTTTTGTACAGGGCTGCTAGCTCACCGTTATACTTCATTTATATTTTGATATATTATAAAGTATTTAACATAAAACTGGCTACACCGGCGGCCCTATATCCTTCTTCTATAAATAAACTATCCAACACACAAATAATTATTAAATTCGAATCAGCATTTCAGGATATTAGCGCGTGCAACAAAACAAACTAACTCATTAGCTTTGTGGTATTAATAAGGTATAAATTTATAAATCCAAATATTATTAGTTAGTTTAATTTTTCAATTAAGGATGTGTTGTATTGACGTCAAGCGACCGATAGCCAACTATTTGGGTGATTTAAATGTACCCATTTACCTATCTAGGTACTGCAGTTACCTCAATTCATTTGTGTTTAAGGAAACTTTTGACATTAATCTGAGAGGTGGACATCATGTCATGGTAGTTAGTTTAGGTTATAATATAATTATATCCAAACATGTTATTCGAATTAAAATCCAATTAGTAAGATAATTAAAATTAGCACTACATCAGCGTACATTAATTTCGATTTATAAACATGACTTTAGAATGGAAAATCGATGTTTAAGTCCTTAGTTTTGAAAAGTATTCGCTAACATGAAATAGACAGTAGTTACTCGGTATCTGGAATTGTGACGCTAAAATACAGTTCATAATCATTACAAAAATACTCTAAAGTCTAATATAAATAGTATATTCCACACGATAACTCCAGTAACCTTATCTACAAGGGACACTACAGCAATGAGCATATAGATTCAATGCCGAGCAAAGGGGCGCGGCCCATTACGATCAATTGAACTCCTTCCTCGGACGATGTCACATGCCGCCTACGTTTCGTTTCAATTGCATTCTCAATCTGGGACGGATAAACGGACATACGGACGGATGAACGTGTCAGAAATGAACCTTGATGCGTAGGAAATTGAAGCTTAAAGAATGAAAATGCTATGTGTCTAAGAAATTTTCAAGTTGGTAAAGAGAATTGGTGGAAATACACTAGGAAAATAATTATTTCTTTCATTTGCAACAACACACTTTTGGATTTGTATAATTTACATCTACTGAAAGAGCTTATAATAGCTTAATTTAACTCATGCACAGTCGTTCTTACTAAACTAGAAGTACTATACTAACTTCGTCTCAACCGTTTGAGTGCAACGAACCGCATCCAATCATTCAATTCATCCAATCTTCCACCCAAGCCAGCTGGACTCAATATCTACCAATGAAGGAGTATTCAAAATAAAGTACTAGTTTTTACCGGGATAAAAAGTAAACTATATGTGTTATTCCAATCTGAATGTTTGTGTTTTGGCAAAAGAGTGACACCTTCACAAAATTTTATGTTTTTATAATATTAGTAGGATCACTAGATGATTCATAAACACTTCAAATCACTATAAAAGGGTTTAGTGCTTGTAGTCTGATGCCTAATGCAGACGGCTTCCTTCCGTTGTGCCTTACCACTTGAATGGAATAACAATAGCCCATATTAAACACGTATTTTATAACGTTTAATGCAACCGTCCTATGCAGTTAACATTACGTCATTCATTCAGTAAGTACTTCTCGAAAGTACCCCCATCAAAAATAGGTTAGCTGTTTCAGGGAATAGAATGTTTCGAAACCACATTTCGTGAATGAATTTACCAATACAAGGTAGTGTTGGTGAATTAAAGTTGGTGCCGCGAAATCCCAGGGAAGGGAAATTATTCGTAAATTAATTTGAATTTCTCTTTACGTAATATACTAAAATTCAAGTGAAAAGGTATTGTATTTAGCATTAAATATGACTACCTTTTTATCCTTTTACGTAAATACAAATCATCAAGCTAAATAATACTGAGTTTACAATGTTCGGCCAACCCTATTACTGACTATGAAATATGAAAAGCGGCGACTGAACGCTTACCTCTTTTTATGAATGACATAGTTTTCCTTGTAACTCCAACAAACCACAGCTATTTGTGCTTGTTTTTATATTTCTGTGGTCAAATTTAATATTAAAGTGAATACTGCTTACAAGGATTAGGTAATTACAAGACAGTGTAGTTTAAATATATTTCAACCTAAGCCTGGTACTTGTGATAATTTGTGTGGGATGAAGGAAAATAGTATCGAAAAATATCCTCCTATAAGGCATCTATTTCTGTGCTCTGATTCGTATATAATGGTGCCACCTTTGTGTCATGTTGTTTACCTGTAACTCCTGACATAGGTATTTATATTGTTTATTTATTAAACCTTAATATTACGTTACGCTTGTTTGGTTAGTAAAGTGGGTAAAACTGGGCATTTTACGTTGTGTTTTTACCAGTATGGACCTTTCATTCAAGTTTTATTAATACCTACTTGTAACTGCTAAGCATTGTCCTGGATCTACGTCGTAGTAGTCTTATGACAAAATACTGTATTTTCTTTAAATCTTCAGTAGGCTAATTCAGTAAATCATTTTAATATTCATCATTTGCTTTAAAAACCGATTATTTCAACTTCACACGTCTCTTCAATAAACCATAAAAGCGAACTATCTCGATATCGAATGTTTATTTATTTATGTTAATCCGAGTCTTCTGTTTATTTATCTATGCTAATGCATCACTCAATAATTCTATGCAATACGTCTTGTACTTGCGACAAAAATATTCAGATCTTTTTAAAGCTAAATCCTTGTTTAAACGCCTGAGAAGAGAAAAAGAAATTAATTATTTAACGATACTAAAGAACCTCCCTTTTTGATAACGACAAAAATCTAACATCTAAATATCCTTTACTTCAGATGCAAAGAAATTAAAAAAAAAAATATTTGCGTAAAAATGGCGCTGCCATCGCTTTTGGAATTGCGTAGTTTCTGTCTGCCATTTTATTCTCTCGTTCTCAAGTTGTAAATCATTCAATCAGCAATTTGTTCCAGTCATTGTTCTACAGTGAACGTGTAAATTATATTGCTTATTGGATAGTAATACAACAAGTCAAGATTATTCAATTCTATTGCTTTTATCGTAATAATATCGGTATTATTTCAACCATATAGTTGGTGCTTAGTTATTTAAGCAAAGTTTTTAAGAAAATTAACTTTTATACTTTCAAAACCGTCTTAAAAATGTTGTACCTTCCATACAGATTTTTTCCAATACTTTTGATATTAATGTATGTTATTTTGTTTGTCCACAGAGCGAGCAATCCTCGCCATTCCGTCGCTGGACTACGGGCAGCGGCGCAGGCAGCTCCTACCGTCACCACGAACACCGCAACATGTATAACAAGGTAAACTTTATTCTGTGACCAATAGAGTTGATATTCCAATGACGCCCAACATTACTGAAAACTTAATATGCTACTATGATCTTTACACAGTGTTGACTATTCGCAACTCGCGGATGGAATTAAATCAAATATATTACGGCAATAGGCTTGCCTTACCTACATGGGACTTAAATAAGCGGTATGTGCGTTAAAATAATTCGATTTCTAACCATAATATCTGTCTACAGCAAATGAGCGAGGGCTCAGCGCCAGTGGCGACGACAAACGGCGGCGGCTCCAACGTGTCGCGCTGGTCTCTGGGGCTGGAACACCTGCTGGCAGACCCTGCAGGCTTCGAAGCCTTCGCCCACTTCCTCGCCAAGGAGTTCGCCGCAGAAAACATACGGTGAGACACCATTTTTGATACAAAAAGTAGGATTACAGAGGTTGCTTACAGCAGAATTAAACTTGTCTTGTCTAACTAAGTGAAAAAACTAGTATCTTAGCAGCCATAGTAACTTAATTGTACTAAAGTTTAGCTTCTCACCTACAGTTTCTGGTGGTCATGTGAGCAGTACAGTGCTATATCGGAGCCGGAACGTCGCGGTGCACTGGCAGCTGAGATCTGGCAGCGCCACCTGGCGGACAAGGCGCCGGAGCCCGTCAACGTGGACGCCGCCGCCCGCCGCGCCGCCAAACTCATGATGGAGACCCATCCACCACCAGCCGAGCTCTTCCAACAGGTAATACCAACTAATATAATGAGGAATGTCTTTGTATTTGTTTCTGTATCTTTTGGAACACAAAACGGAATTGTTTTTCAAACCGTCATAAGTGTCTCAAAAATATCACGATTTTGGAGCTCGATATCTCAAGTTCCAGAGGAGGGCAAAGATTTTCATGTCCAAATTCGGATTAATAACAATAAGCTGACCAAAATGGCATGTCGATAGCAATTTGCCCTCCTCTACATTCCGAACAATAACATGACTTGCGCACAACGAGTGCAATTTCAGTACTTTACAACAAATAACAAAATTATAGCATATCTAGTAAGATCCTGTTAGCAAATCGTAATCAATCATCGAATGCTTGTAGATTGTATCTCTATGCATCATAGTACAGTTACCAACCTATTCTCAAAGTCAAATGAAGTGCAAACACCCGTCTACAATCACAATCATCACACACAAATACCTTTACATCTGTCTACCTTTCACACATTTTCCTCTTGTCAGTTCCAAGGGGGTCATGCAATGAGATAAAAATAACAAATCAGCTGACAACATTACCTACTTCTTTGTCAGATATTAGTAGGTACTTCGAGTATATTTTTTTCACTGATAACAATCACAAATCGATTTATCATTGCTATATGCATTTACGCAATGACTATCAATATTACTATGCGTGAAATGTTTGATTGATCACGCCAATTAATATGGTCGGTATAATTTTATGAGGTAATTGCTACCAGTGTATTGCAACAGTTTTATCAAGTTACTATTACAGATACTTGTTTAGCAAACGATCATTTGGTAGAAGTAAGAAAACTAGTATTATGTGGCAATCTTTACGGTTTTATTATAATAAGCATGACTTTAACTTCGCCCTCAATGGTTAGGTACATGAGACTTGTAAACAATTTGTAAACAAAAGTTACAACGTTATACAATCAAGTAAATTACATACATAACTAAAACATAACTCAACCTCCAATCATTTATTGCGTATCATGTGTATTTTTGCCTATTCTTTACATAATATTTTTTTTTAAGTACATATGTGCATATGTCTAACTACTTTAAATTAATAAGTAAAACTAACCGATATCTCACTCGTTCTCAGGCTCAGAAGCAGATATTCAACGTGATGAAGTTTGACAGCTACCCTCGGTTCCTCCGCTCCGGTATACACGCGGAGTGCGCACGCGCAGACCTGCGGGGACTGCCGCAACCTTACGCCCCCGCCAGGGATAATAATGCTGAACCTACTAAGGTAACATAGATTATAAATATACATTGTTATTTACAAAAAAAAAATTGGACATTTTTTAACTCTAAAGACTTAGCTTAGCTTAGCTTAAGGTTTTTGTTAAGTTGTGGTTTGGATTATGAAGTCAGTGTAGTCAATGGATAGATTTAATAACATCTATCTTGAAAGTTCTTGCCACTAGTAACTGCAAACTAACTTTTAAACTTAACTTAGGTACAATAATATATCTAGTAATAAAGCTGACAGAAGCCAAACCAATATCTTTATTTATTTTACCCAGCTACAATGAAAGTAATCTCTAAACAATTAACACCTAATAATTCTCTCAGCTAAACTAAAACTACTTATTCCTCCACAGTTAAAGAAGTCAGACAGCAACGCATCCGAGCGGCGCCGTAGCGGCGGCGGGTCGCTCCTGCCGTGGAAGCTGCGCGCCGGCCGCGAGCGGGCCAACTCCACGCAGCATGCCGAGCCACCGCCCGTCACTGATGTAAGTCAATACACTATTGGTCTAATACTCCTGCCGTGGAAATTACGCGCCGGCCGCGAGCGGGCCAACTCCACGCAGCATGCCGAGCCACCGCCCGTCACTGATGTAAGTCTAATACTCACACACTATTGGTCTAGTACTCCTGCCGTGGAAATTACGCGCCGGCCGCGAGCGGGCCAACTCCACGCAGCATGCCGAGCCACCGCCCGTCACTGATGTAAGTCTAATACTCACACACTATTGGTCTAGTACTCCTGCCGTGGAAATTACGCGCCGGCCGCGAGCGGGCCAACTCCACGCAGCATGCCGAGCCACCGCCCGTCACTGATGTAAGTCTAATACTCACACACTATTGGTCTAGTACTCCTGCCGTGGAAATTACGCGCCGGCCGCGAGCGGGCCAACTCCACGCAGCATGCCGAGCCACCGCCCGTCACTGATGTAAGTCTAATACTCACACACTATTGGTCTAGTACTCCTACCGTGGAAATTACGCGCCGGCCGCGAGCGGGCCAACTCCACGCAGCATAGCGAGCCACCGCCCGTCACTGATGTAAGTCTAATACTCACACACTATTGGTCTAGTACTCCTGCCGTGGAAATTACGCGCCGGCCGCGAGCGGGCCAACTCCACGCAGCATGCCGAGCCACCGCCCGTCACTGATGTAAGTCTAATACTCACACACTATTGGTCTAGTACTCCTGCCGTGGAAATTACGCGCCGGCCGCGAGCGGGCCAACTCCACGCAGCATGCCGAGCCACCGCCCGTCACTGATGTAAGTCTAATACTCACACACTATTGGTCTAGTACTCCTGCCGTGGAAATTACGCGCCGGCCGCGAGCGGGCCAACTCCACGCAGCATGCCGAGCCACCGCCCGTCACTGATGTAAGTCTAATACTCACACACTATTGGTCTAGTACTCCTGCCGTGGAAATTACGCGCCGGCCGCGAGCGGGCCAACTCCACGCAGCATGCCGAGCCACCGCCCGTCACTGATGTAAGTCTAATACTCACACACTATTGGTCTAGTACTCCTGCCGTGGAAATTACGCGCCGGCCGCGAGCGGGCCAACTCCACGCAGCATGCCGAGCCACCGCCCGTCACTGATGTAAGTCTAATACTCACACACTATTGGTCTAGTACTCCTGCCGTGGAAATTACGCGCCGGCCGCGAGCGGGCCAACTCCACGCAGCATGCCGAGCCACCGCCCGTCACTGATGTAAGTCTAATACTCACACACTATTGGTCTAGTACTCCTGCCGTGGAAATTACGCGCCGGCCGCGAGCGGGCCAACTCCACGCAGCATGCCGAGCCACCGCCCGTCACTGATGTAAGTCTAATACTCACACACTATTGGTCTAGTACTCCTGCCGTGGAAATTACGCGCCGGCCGCGAGCGGGCCAACTCCACGCAGCATGCCGAGCCACCGCCCGTCACTGATGTAAGTCTAATACTCACACACTATTGGTCTAGTACTCCTGCCGTGGAAATTACGCGCCGGCCGCGAGCGGGCCAACTCCACGCAGCATGCCGAGCCACCGCCCGTCACTGATGTAAGTCTAATACTCACACACTATTGGTCTAGTACTCCTGCCGTGGAAATTACGCGCCGGCCGCGAGCGGGCCAACTCCACGCAGCATGCCGAGCCACCGCCCGTCACTGATGTAAGTCTAATACTCACACACTATTGGTCTAGTACTCCTGCCGTGGAAATTACGCGCCGGCCGCGAGCGGGCCAACTCCACGCAGCATGCCGAGCCACCGCCCGTCACTGATGTAAGTCTAATACTCACACACTATTGGTCTAGTACTCCTGCCGTGGAAATTACGCGCCGGCCGCGAGCGGGCCAACTCCACGCAGCATGCCGAGCCACCGCCCGTCACTGATGTAAGTCTAATACTCACACACTATTGGTCTAGTACTCCTGCCGTGGAAATTACGCGCCGGCCGCGAGCGGGCCAACTCCACGCAGCATGCCGAGCCACCGCCCGTCACTGATGTAAGTCTAATACTCACACACTATTGGTCTAGTACTCCTGCCGTGGAAATTACGCGCCGGCCGCGAGCGGGCCAACTCCACGCAGCATGCCGAGCCACCGCCCGTCACTGATGTAAGTCTAATACTCACACACTATTGGTCTAGTACTCCTGCCGTGGAAATTACGCGCCGGCCGCGAGCGGGCCAACTCCACGCAGCATGCCGAGCCACCGCCCGTCACTGATGTAAGTCTAATACTCACACACTATTGGTCTAGTACTCCTGCCGTGGAAATTACGCGCCGGCCGCGAGCGGGCCAACTCCACGCAGCATGCCGAGCCACCGCCCGTCACTGATGTAAGTCTAATACTCACACACTATTGGTCTAGTACTCCTGCCGTGGAAATTACGCGCCGGCCGCGAGCGGGCCAACTCCACGCAGCATGCCGAGCCACCGCCCGTCACTGATGTAAGTCTAATACTCACACACTATTGGTCTAGTACTCCTGCCGTGGAAATTACGCGCCGGCCGCGAGCGGGCCAACTCCACGCAGCATGCCGAGCCACCGCCCGTCACTGATGTAAGTCTAATACTCACACACTATTGGTCTAGTACTCCTGCCGTGGAAATTACGCGCCGGCCGCGAGCGGGCCAACTCCACGCAGCATGCCGAGCCACCGCCCGTCACTGATGTAAGTCTAATACTCACACACTATTGGTCTAGTACTCCTGCCGTGGAAATTACGCGCCGGCCGCGAGCGGGCCAACTCCACGCAGCATACTGAACCTCCGCCCGTCACTGATGTAAGTCTACACACTATTGGACAAATACTCTTAACTGCATGTATTCAGCACATAACGTGTAGTGGGTTCGATTCCCGCACGGCGTAACTCTTTGTCAGATCCACAAAATGTTGTTTCGGGTCTTGGTGTGATGTGTATGTGATCTTGTATGTTTTTATACGCACCCACGATACAGAAGAAAATCCTACGGGGGCCACGATTTGTAAGAAAAAAGTATTACCCTCAGACAAGAATAGTTATCACTACAAATTCTTTGTAAAATGACTGCGGTAGCACGATATTTGAGTATAACTCAAAATTGAATAGCATTTCAGTATTCGAGCGTAAATATCGTGTGTACCGTAAACCGGGGTTACTTTGATCAATATTGAACTTTGAAGGTCCTTAACATTTATATTTGTGGGTGTAAAAAAAATACAAAAAAAGTCTATTAATCGGTATTTTTAGTACTCTCGATTCCTGTAATAATAAGTAAAAAAATGTGTCGTGATATTGAGAAAAAATAAAAAAACTGTCTGATCAAAGTTATACGTAGGATGGGGTTACTTTGATACCCCCATTTTTTATTGCGTAACGACAAAGTAACTCCAATTATAATTCCAATAAATTAAAAAAAATCAAAATCTACCAACGGGAAAAATAAATATTCACATTTTTGTCTTACGGGGTAACTTTGATCAAATAAGTCATCAGAGAAATTTAACATTTCTTTATTAAACATGTTGGTAATACAATTCTAGCTTAAAATCAGGTCTTATTTATTTATTTTCATTAAAACTAAACAGGAACTTAGAAATAGTAAGTCTTCATACAATCAACAAAGTTAAAACCTATAAAATAATTAGTCTTCATAAAATCAACAATATAAAACCTATGCTAACAATTCTGCGATATCAATATCAAAAAAAAAAAATTGGACACATTCAACATTACTATGATGACTTGCAAAAGGCTTTGGTTTTGGCAGGTAGGCCATAGTAATATGTCAGTTGTCTCAATTTGAGATATATCATCACGAACCAATTTGAATTCTTTTTTATTTCCCAAGGATTTGAAACCTTCGACAACCAGTGGGTCTGGATTGATGATACGACAAACATATTTGTAAGTTTTCTTGCCTCGTTGTGACCAAAACTTCACTAAAACAAATCTCATAACTTTGATCAATCTCACACCATATACCCTATCAATGACACCCCGCATTAAGCAAACTCAATTCATTGCATTCTTTTTGAGGTTAGAATATCAATAATCTCTGTATAGATTAATCGATCATAGGCACATAATGGAGTTTATCTAGAAATTTCATTACACCATCTTGTGTTTAAATACAAATGAAGTTTTGCAGCAAAATTATTTAGCTATTAATAGAGATAACAATGTATTTACCTTTTTTAACTAAATTTGCGGGTGGATTCCCAGCGTGTTTTCAGAAAAGGATTTGACAGTTCTTCAGTTTTGCTAACGTAGAAAAAAAAACTACCATACGTGTTTCGTTTTACGCAATTCGTCATTTTATATGAAATGAAAGTTTCGATCAAAGTCACCCCGTGAATCAAAGTAACCCCGGTTTACCAGTACTCAAAGATACATTTTACTCAAATTTATTCGGTGTAGGTACGGTAACATTATCCTTCACCCCTCTGGCACTAGTCGCGGAAATCATTTTACTCACGGAAAAAGTAATTGTTACTACACTTGTGTTAAAGTCGTATTAAATTATCTTAACAATAAAGTCGACATAAATCATTATAACTCTACACTGAGAACTTCCTTAATGACCGCGTAATAATCTCAAGTAGGTTTCATAAAGGCAGACATCTTCCATCACTTACCACCAGACGAGTTAATGACTCATTACTGATCTAAATTACACTTATTATAATAAATTGTACCTAAATTAAATTTAATATAACTACCGTGTAAACAATTGTTAGTGCGCGAAATAATTCAAATAAAATAATAATAAATTATAAAAACCAACACCTAATCATTTTTTGAAACCGCATAAATATCCGTTCTATAGTTTCAATTTAAAGTTGTGCAACAAAACTGCTAACCAAATGTTAGTCATTTGATTGAACACAAGGAAAACTAATTTAAAAATTAAATATTGGTGTCAGAATCAAACGAACTTAATAAGGAGTATTAGTATTAATATTAAATAGAAAAAGGACAGTTATAACTAACTAGGGAACCGCCCCAGCTTCGCATGGGTACAAAGGTGATATATCATGCATATAAACCTCCTGTACAATCACTCAATCTAAAAAAACCGTTAAGTAGTTTTAAAGATTGATGGTCAAATACTCAAACGTCACTCAATTTTAAAACGCGAGACGCGCTCAAGAACTGTTCTATCCCTACAAATTCTTTGTAAATGACAGAGATACAAGGATATTTAAGCGCAACTTAAAATTGAGTAGCATTTCAATATTCGGGCGTTAATCATACAAAGGGAAATAAGGACAGAAGAAGAAGAATGCAATACAAAATTGTTGCATGAACAAATATTTAAACAGCAATAATCATGTTAATTTTCCTCCACTTCTAATTAGCAAAACATCTGTTGAAGATGTTAATAAATAACCAGTTCTAACTAGTTTTCCTTTAAGAAACAATTGAATAGATCACGACGCTCAAATATGCACAGAAACACACCATATTGTATGCACGGAAAAACACGACACTATCACTAAACTAAAGCAAATATTGGCCCTCTGTGCTCACAACTATTATTAGTATTTAGTAATTGTACAAATAATAACGTAATTTCTAAACATAATACGATTTTGTCTACTCATCGCAGGGCAGTGTCGTTAGAATATTTGCTACATCATAAAGACAAATATTTGTGTTACTATAATTAATTATGTGGATAAGTTATTGTTAGTTTTAGATAAGTCATTAGATTTATTAACATAAACCTTTAAAGGAAAACCTTCAAGGAATTATATTAGGCGACAAATCTTATTAGCGTTCTTAGTTTAATAAAAAAAAAGTGTAAGTAATGAAAAGCTAATTTAGCATTTTTGACTCCAAATTCAATTCATCCTATGTGATGAGAAGCTGCTATGAGAATAGAAAAATGGGCATATAACAATTAGATAAAACATGACAGCATAAGATCTTAGTTGACCAACAAAATAAAATCAATATCACCCTTCTAACATATACAGAATACTATAATTATCACAACATTAGTAAATCAAGTACCTATTGCATTAGGATCACGATGAACGCGCAGAAAGTTTTCCAAACTATAGAGTCACGAACGTGCAAATATCAAATATGTACGAGTACATACGCCTGTTTTACTTATGTACTGAACAATATTTGTACATATACCGAGTATATAGAAGTGTACACTGTATATAACGTGTTTATTTATTAGTAAATGTAGGTAAATGTGTACGCTGTTTCGTTCTAAAATTGTTTCCAATGTATTGTTTGAGTTTGTTGTAGTTTATTGATTGTGTGCGGTTATTTATGTGGAAGATTTTGCTTTTAATTGTATCGTCATTGTTTTTGAACGTTTGTTAGCCCGTGACACTATTAGTTTGTCTCCAAAGACGATAAATATCACTTTTAGCCAGTTCTTAGTTTTAGAATATAAAGCTTACTAATTTTCCTTATCCAAGATTTCTGTTCTAATTTTTTACATTTACAAACAATCGTTTAATAAGGGAATGTATACAATAAAATACTAATAATATTGTTTCTATTGTCATCAGGTGGTGAAATCAAGTCAATCAGTTCCCGGGCAGAGCTTGTTATGCCGCGTGGTACTACCAGATGGCGCCACCTCCGTGGTGGGAGTGGACGACTCCTTGACTGTACGAAGACTAGTAGACCGACTACTGCAGAGGAGGAACCTGCCCTGTGCCAACTATGATGTACTGCTTAAAGATGCTAGTCAGGTAAGAACATCAACATTCAAAGGATTTATAAGATAACTAAGATATCTAGTTTACCGCTTCAAACATTTTATTCTCAGCTTTTAAACTTTTTTTAGTCTTCCACAAATAATTTAAGACCAGAATTAGTCAAATTGGTTCAGCCGTTCTCGAGTTTTGGCGAGACTAAATGAACAGCAATTGATTTTTATATATAGAGATTTTTGCCTTGAGTAGTAAAAAATAATGTAATCTAAAGCCAGATATTCAATTAAGACATATCTTAAATACACTAATCAGGTCATTTTGCTTACCATTAAGGCGTGAAGATGTATGTAACTAACTAAGTTTTGTTTACCTTCTGCAGGGTACGTCAACGACAGTAGACCTATCATCTCCGTCGAGCGTGCTGGGCGGTCGCGAGGCGGTGGTGGAGCGTCGCGTGGTGGTCCGCCTAGAAGTGGGGTCGCGGGGGGTGGCGGTGCGCTGCGGGCCCGCGCGCCGTCTGAGGCACGTGCTGCGCCCCGTGCTCGCCAAGTACGCCGCGCCGCACCCCGCGCGCGCCGTGCTCAGGGACGGACGCGTACTGCATCCTGATACACTCATGCAGGTAGGATTCAGTAGCAAGTTACTGTTAAATTATAGTATTTATTATGGTAGATAGAGTAATTCAGATGTGATTAAGTTTAAAACTCACCATAGTCTTAACTTGCCAAGCTAATCTCTCTACCAACTCACCATAGTAGTTAACACGCCAAGCTAATTTGACTGCCAATCGAAATAGAGAGATAAAGCCCTCTTTTGTATAAGAGACAATACAAAAGCAATAGGCCCTCACAGGCTATTGATGATGATGGAAATCTTAATTTAGTACTTAGCTTGTGATTAAAAGCCCCGATGTGGCTCGAAATTAATCGGACACTCTCAAAGCGGAACTTATTTAACAAAGCATATTTTCTACTCCTCTACTCTACTCCTCCATGCAAAATACCTATACATTTTAAACAAAAAACTAACAACAAAATATTTTTCCCCAGGAACTGGACGGCTCTCGTCTCCAAATAGTGGAAGTATCAGAGAACGGCGAGTACCGAGCTACTACAGCAGAGCCGCGCGACGTCGACGACGACACCGACTCGCTCAGCGACCTCGCCGTCCGCCTGCAGGACGACGCCATGCGGCAACCTGATGAAATCGTTAGTATTCGATTAGTATTACTTGTTAGATATTGGTTCGTTTATTGTGTTGTCGGAAATAAAGTATAGTGAGTGACTTAAAGTCAGTTAGAAGTGTATAAAAATGTTTGATTATACATATTATGTTTTGCATGCTATAGAAAAGTATTTACTTTTGAAGAAACGTTTGTCTTAAAAGTTTATTGTCTGTTCTTAATTTCAGTAACTTTAATCAATTACATGATACGGTTATGAATCCCTTTATTAATCAATTAACACTTAACTTTTTATAACATTATTAACAAAATCATTTCATGTTGATACAGAGTGTTGGCACGGCCAGTGGCAGTAGTCGCGGCAGTGGTGGCGCCACCGGGCGGGTGCGGGCGGCACTGCGGCCCGGACCCCCGCTACATCATCACCCACCTGGTTAGTATACACTATACTTACATGGTCATCACTCAAACAACTGTCAAGTAAAATAAGAACACTATTTTCAGTTTACAAGCCCAGTGCAGTGTTGTAACAGTTTTATCAACCGTATTTCTTTCTCCCACAGATTTCCTCGAGAATCTCCGAGAGACACAGCGGCAGAGGCTACAGAATAAAGGCTCAGTGTCCCCGCCAGTGTCTCCGGGCCCGACACCCCGCCCCCCACCGCCGCTGCCCCCCAAGCCGACCCAGCGTGCCCCCCCTACCGTCGTCTGAACGCACCCCTCGCCCACACCGGCGCATGATCACACACGACTTCTACAAGTCACAACTTCGGGACCGAAGTAGCCGACCCACTGCTCACAAGACGGACGGAATCCGTCGGTAACTCAGTTTCTGACACAACTGAGGTTGATGAGCCATGTCGGCCTCCTGCCTGGACTCCAAGTCAAGGATTGTCGATATATTCGAACACAACAAACATTCTGAGTTAACATATCTCTGTAACTATAGTAAGAAGCTTTACACGGACGGGAATGTTCAAGGGATTGTGTAAATATAGCTGTTAGCGAGCTAATTCAGTAAATCTCATTATTTATTTAATGTACAAAGATTTTGCCATTGGATGATCCTAAAGACATATATGGTGTAGCGGCGATTTACATTGAAATATAAGTTTATCTGAACATCTAATAATGCGAGAATAGCGAAAGACATAATCGTAAAACCAAAGTGTTTCTGTAACTTATATTGTAATGTAAACGCCTGTACGAAGCAAAGATCACGTAAATGTAGCTATAATAATGTACATTAACATTATTCGTATTAATTTTGGTGCCTTCCATAGATATAAGACTGCACTAACCTACGATGGATGGGAACACTGGAAAATGACTCTTTTACACAACAAGAGCATTTTAATATATCATTAGTTCATTGTAAATAAAAAAATGTAAAGAAATTGTTAAAAAATATATATTTTATATTGATATTCATGAATGAATTGTATGAAATAATTATTAGACTGAATGAATGAACAAAAAAATATAATTTAAATTCATGATTAGTTCAAAACATGACTTTTAAATCTCGTATTTGGAATCTGTTACCCATTTTATGAATGTATAAGAATTTTGCATTTAGCCCCAAAACCCAGTGATTTGTACGTCGAATCAATAAAAATGGCAGTTAATTTTCATGTTCATAAATAACTTTGTATGTAAAGACTATTTTACCTGGCAATAGTTAACAAGACAGGAAATATTTTAATGTACACAAAAATTTGTGATGTTTTATAATTATCTTAGAGCTGAATGTCCAAAGTCAGAGAGATATAGTAACATTTTTATTCAGCGAATGTCACCTAAATATTTCTTGTCTTTATAACTTTGTCAAGTTTAAAATCAGTTTGATATTCCTACTAACAGAAAAGTTTGCCCAATAGTCAAGTAAATAATTTATTTAGAATAACGCGATGTTTCGCTGAGAATAGATTTTATTGAAATAAAATGATTATTGATAAATTTTATTGGTTTTATTTGTTTAACTTGTTAATACCTTCTGCATACTCCCACCACAATAAAGATTTAAGAAAATGAAGTGGGTGATAAATATTGCCTTAGGTTGGACTGATCGGAAATAGGAACCACTAAAGGCACAGATAGAATGGTCTGATATAATCGTCATGGACACTCCTTTTTTACGAAATAAATTGGAACATGAAAAAGTTATAGTGCAGTTTGCACTACTCTATGTGCAGTTGTGAGTGACCAGAACAACGCCATCTAGCAATCTTCTATGTATGTAAAACGCTTCGTTATTGAGAGACTGCCTGATGGGCCGACTGTGCGTTACAGCCGAAACTACTGATCGTAGAGCTGAAATTTGGCATGTGTCCGTTGGGAGGTGTAGGCTAAGCACTAAGAGATGATTTTTGGAAATTTAACTAATATGAATCCTCCTCGAGAACGGGAAGGATCGATGCATTAAAATCTCTATCTTTAAAAAAAAAATTTGATAGAAGTTCGGCACAATGACTGTTGAGACCCGGGAAAGGACATAGGATAGTTTTTATTGCTAAATTTCATAGGAACGTATAAGTATAACCTGCTGTTGGATTGAAATAAAATAAATTCAACTTGTTTCTGAATCTACTTTGCTACAGCCCACAATGTAACTTGCAATAGCCTAATTTAAAAACCCAAATTCTATCAAAGTCGTTATTCAACGCGGGCTAAAGCTAATCCAGATAATAAAATAGTCGAAGAGTTGCCAGGTTGATACAACTTTCGAACAATAGATGGCGTGGACACCGACTTCAGTACCTGAAAACTTTTCAACATGCTAAATATAAAGACGAATACTTTCTGTGCAAATATTCCACTACTGCATAGAAATATCTTCAATTACATTCTCCCTACAGTACCTCTACCATGAATTTACAACGATAGTTTTTGTCAATACTCGATAGCGAAGGCGTAAATTTTTTGTATGGCAAATTTTAGTTTCATAGGTGACCAGTAGAGGCGTTGTAAAATTGGACATACAAAAAAATTACGTCGTCGCTATCGACTATCGACAAATACTATTACTTCAAACTTATGTTAGAGGTTTAGGAAAATAAAAACTCAAAAACGACTGTACACTACACTTTATTTATATATCTACATCTCATTTATCAGCGACGGCGGGCGCTGCAGGTTTAGCCGCAAGTTCAGGTGTTGTGGTCGCGACTACCGGCTCTGTAGTCTCTGTACTCTCCACTTTGACAATCTCAGGCTCTGGTTCAGGCATGATCCTGGTCAATTTGGAAGGTTCCTTAGGCGGAGTCCAGTCAGGGATGATCTTATCATGGATGCGCCAAGTTCCGTACAGATTGGAGAGATGTTTCTCAAAGACTATGTATTCTAGAACGTCTTTGGCCAAGATCTCGCTGCCGTGTAGAAGGCGACCGAATCTGTCGTACACTGCAAGCTGCTGGCGCGTGTGGAAGCGGACTGTGACCTGGAAAATATATATTTGTAAGCTTATATTATGAATAAATATACAATAACACTAGATGTATAATTTCTTTAACTTTCTTATGTTTTTCTCTGTCATTTTTTAAATAATTTGTTGGTTTGGATAACCAATTCACCCAATAATATATTTGAGCATTGAGCTAGTGTGGTGAATATTACTAAAATCTTCTCTGTGTGAGAAGGCATTTGGTCAGCAGTGGCCTCTTATAGGCTGTTGATGTGACGTGATATACAGATAAATACCAGAGTTCAGTTGAGGTAGAATTTCTCACATTCATAATTATGTCAAAAGATGTATGAATTAAGATTTAGTTTAGAGTAACAGCGCGACAATCGCGTGTGTCGCGGAATGCTGCTTATAAATATGAGCCTCTAGCATGGATAGAAACTTGTAAAGTTCCTCGTCAAATAGTTACTTGAGTAAGCCGATAGTATAGTAATTAATTTGGTATCTCTCACGAAAGTTAATATAAAATTAAAGATTTAGTCTGATCAATATCATACTAACATAATAAATTAACTATCTACAATCAGGCTACTCTATTTATAGCTGTCTAAAGCAACAAACCTTATTTTAATGTGAAAATTGTCAAAAGTTAGAAAATAAAGGCTTTATTATTATTATAAAGCAACAAACAAACCTGTCCAAATATGTTCTCCTTGCTAACAACATCAGTGCATCGAGCATGCACCACTCGCGGAGGCTCCAGTGACTCAATAAACTTCCACCGGATAGTTTTCAGATGAGAATTATGTCGGAACTCCGGATATGCCTTTTCCGTCACATAAGTTCTTAGAGCCCTCTTATCATCATTTGCGAGACTTTCATGAGCTTTGATATAAGTGTCCTGAGCTTGCAATACAAACTCCTTTTGATCAAATTCCTCTTCAAAAGATTTGATTTTCCGTATTGCCATCATTGACTTTGATTTCTTCTCGAGAAGTTCCACAGCTTGCTTGGCACGTGTGGTAGAGACGAATGAGGCTTTGCCATCACCTTCTGGTGGGACGTAGGGCTCAAATACACCACCTGTAATTTTACAATATTTATAATTTAATAATAATAATAAATCTTTATTCGCCGAAATATGGTACAAAAAAGGTGGTAACAGGTAATTATGTAGCTAAACACATTTCGCCTTCAGTAGGCATGCGAAAACTTAAGAACTTAAATAACCCTATTATTACATATAAAATTATGTTCTATACTTAAAAAATTCTTCTAGGGTATAGAAGCACTTTTCAATAAGCCAGTCTTTTAATTTTCTTTTGAATTTCGTGGTAGGTAGCTCTCTTATTTCTCTAGGAATATTATTATATATATTAATTATCATCATTGAACTATTTTTCTTATGTAAAGTACTTCTACATCTTTCCATTTTTAATTTTGTAGGATCCCTCTGTTTAAATTTACAATTCTCACTAACCTTAGGATATAATTGAGGATAGTTTCGTACAAACATACCTATCTCTGCAATGTATAAGGATACCACTATCATAACACGTAATTTTTTGAAAAGTGGTCTGCACGATTCTATTGGACTAACACCGCATATAGCCCTAATACATTTTTTTTTGTACAATGAACACTTTATTTATATCTGTAGAATTACCCCAGAGAACCAGACCATACCTCAAAACAGATTTCACATAGCCATAATATGCTGTGAGGGCTGTGTGTGTGTCAGCACTTTGTCTAAGTTTCTTTAATGCATATACAAATCTATTTAGTTTTTTACATGTAGTGTCTATTTGCATCTTCCAATTACAGTTTTCGTCCAATATTAAACCTAAAAATTTTACACTCTTTTGTTTTGATATTTCCTCACCATTGTATACGATGTTAATCTTTTGTGGCACTTGCTTATAATTACTGAATTGTATAAAATTAGTTTTTGACAGGTTTATTTGTAAATCGTTAACGTTTAGCCAATCAATTATTGTGTGTAAAGTACTGTGAACTATTTCGGTTTGCCCTTCCTTACTATCTTCCGGTATTATAATTGAAATGTCGTCTGCAAACAATTTAGTACATAATACAAATTTTTATTTTTATTTAAATGTTAAAATGATTAGAAATATATTTTTTGGAAATGGAATTAAATCTTATAAGAGTGACCAACAATTACAACTTATTGGTTGAATATGCATCTTTAGTTATAACATGAGCGAGAATATGTTTTATTTGCTCTGCAATTGATTAAGTTTGCATCATTACCTGTAGCAGAGAGGTAAAAGGGTCGCTCCATCCAGGGTCTTGGTGGCAAAATGCCTCTCTCTTTCATCTTCTGCCTGATTTTACTCGAGCTGAGTGAACCAAAGTCCTCATTTGGATCCGGTAATTCCACCTTCAGGTATTTCTGAGCCCTCTGCTTCTTAAACTTTGGTATATAATGTTTAGTTGTAGTGGTACGCGACGGCTGTGTTATAATTACCGGGACTATGCGTAGAGCGCCCATCTGAAACAGCAATATCATTTGTATTGTCCAGCCATATGATCTGGTTTTGGAATATCAGGTTACGTTTTAAGCACAAGTTTATGTGATAAGTAGTGCAGGGAACACTTAATATTATTCTACTTGAAGATCATGGTCTTGTACACACAATTAAACTAAGCTATAGGAAAACATTAATATTTTCAAAAAATACCTTTGAAATCAAAGAGTTCGCCATCGTTGTTTTTTAAATAATATTCGGTTGGTTAGTACCAAAAGAAATATATTCGATATTATCTAGTTAACGAAAACTATTGTCCATTACATTTCCCACATTAATATTTTTTTCTTTCAATAAACCAATTTATTTTATAACCTAAAATAACAATACACTGACTGACAGATGAAACGAAACGTATTATAGATAACTTATAAAAAACAGTTCTTCAAATTGTAATAAAACAAATTTTGAAATGCAAGATAAAATTTAATTTTAGCTTCATTTTTTTATTTTATTCTTATTACAATCCATTCTAAAATATCTATAATTTTTATTTTGCGGGAAGTAAGCATAAACGAATACCCGTGCTCGCGCAGGTCATATGTTTAAAAGTAAAAAATGTCTATGGTGTTTTGTTTTTTCTGCCATTTTTAGTCAAATACTTTCCATTCAAATTGTGATTTTTTAATAAAGTGATACAAAATTTATCAAATTTATTGTGTCGTCTTTTAAAATATTTTTATTTTTATTAAACTTTAGATTGTGCTGATATATGACAATATTGTAAATTTCTATTGTTTTGTCTTTCGAAGCATTTCTGTCTCTTCGGAGCGTAATACGTGCTTACTTCAGTTATTTTACATAAATATAAGTAAATCTCGTAAACAGTCCTAATTATATTGTTTGAAAGGTATCAGCATAATACTTTAGAAAGGAAAAGGCTCCGGCAGATTTGAATCGATCGTCGCGACTCAACCGGAAATCCGGCGACTCCATAGTCCACACACGTTGTCTCTAGCACAGGGGAATAGAGATCGTCGCAGCGTTTCTTTCTTTTCTGAACAGGCGCAGTCCTAGAGAACTCGCAAAAGGAGTAAAAGGCTCCTACATAACCTGTCAATATGTAAGTATCAGTGCACATACTACTTTGTAGCGTGTCGTTGCTTTGTTCGATATTGAGAATCGTGAATCTAAACTCCTTGGAGTCCTTGCTGAGTCATAGCCAGGTGATCTCGTTATCGGGTTGTGGAATATTCCTTCTGGAAATTGATTCAGCAGTCCCGATTTATTAGAAGTAAGTGAAGCGTATTTGGAAATTTGGACGCCATAACAGTAGGACGAAGGGTCGAGCCTGGGGTTGCGTGGCGCACCGCGGGCGATGACCTTATAACGGAATGGACCTTTATTAATTGCCACGTGTTGTTCTTTTCAGCAATATATTGTATGAGTCAGAAGGTAGAAAAACCAGTATTATCGGGTCAACGGATCAAGACCAGAAAAAGAGGTAAGTGATTTTTTAACTTGAAATTTGGACACATGCCCAGATTCCTTGTTTGCGTCCCGGGTCAAGTTATTCGAAGTTAGCTAATCTTATACTGGGTGGAAGACGAGCTAGGGGTATAAACATCGAGTCGTTAATTTAATAACGCTCGCCTTGGCCGTGACATTGTACTGGGCATTAATTTCCTAGCCATGTTTCTTTGTAGAACGTTGGCAATCGTTGAGGAAGTAGGCCACATGCTGTAGTTTCTCAAACAATTACTTACTCTGCTATTCAATTAGCACTTGATGTTCAAGTATCTGCCCACTCAAAATGAAATTGTATTTTCCAGTCATACAATACATGATTTTTCCAATTTCATGGAAAACACTTTGTATTGTATTTTGTGGAGTACATACTTTGTCATTCATTTGTTTCTCTCAAATACCTACTTCAGAGTGTGGTATCTACTTAATATTCTTGGTTACCTAATCATTTCATCAATAAATCAATGGATGCTCAAAATAATTTGGTAATCATCAGTTCAAAATGTTTTTGTTTTAACTTAGATATCTATAATTTTGTTATTTACAGTCAAATACATATTACTCATCTGTATCTTAATCTAAATCAATAACTTTAATAATTTTTGTAGTTCTAAATATTTTTCAACGATTCTTGTGTGAACATGATTCAAAATAATAACATAACAACTAAAATAATACAACAAAATTATCTACAAAATCAATTTTCATAAGTTACAAAAGAATTAGGTTATGTGTGCATGCAAGGTTTTGTCATAGACAAGCCAATTATGTTTAATAGACACATCCTTCTACTTTTATTCTGGCATTGACAATTGATGTATTCAGCCTACAGCAACTGGCAAGTTGTGGTATTGTGACCTCAATCACAATAGAATTTACTTTCTCTTGGCAATTTGGAACTGTAAAATGTGACGAACCACTTTCCATGGAGAATTGAGCAGCAGAAATATTTTATACTGTTTTCTGTCCTATTTACATTATAATTTTACTAATATTTTTTAAATATTTATTGATATAGATTTTCCTGATATTCAAGGCAGAAATCAATACATTTTATAATTTAAAAAAATCAATAGAGGGTCCATTAACTCTTCAAAGTTTTGATCTATATTTTCCTTTGTTGTTTATTTCCTCGTGTATAAATTAATCCATTATATCCTTTGTGTTGTCATAATAAGCTTACTCAAGTTTTTAGTATAATTAAACATCATGTCGTTGAACTTGAAAGTTCAGTGCCTTTTGACAAAATACCCTGGTTATTTAGCCATGCTATTATGTATGATTGATTTACAATTTGTTCAACATAACATACCCCAAATAAGCAGTTCTATAGATACCTATAGTTTATTGATAGCAACTTATATTTTACTCAGATAGCAACAAGAGAATACAGCAATGCCTCAGCTATTTACAACATTAAAGAATTCATAAAATCGTAATGATGTCGCGAGAATAAAATAACTACATCCAATAAAAAAAAAAAATAACAATAAAAACGTATTATTTACAATGAGACGAGTTTTCCACTGTAATTTACAAAGTCATTTTAATTGTGATAATGTCTTTGAAGTGTGACGCGTATAAACTAAATTGCTGGACACTCGCAATTGTTAAGAGTGGCCCTTGTCTTGACAAATATAGCTCGGACTTTGCACTGGACAACCGCACGATTGTCCTGATCTAAAAACATCATCATGTGTGTCTATTTATTTTGTAAACTAGCTTTTTGACGCGGATTTACTTCTATATGTAGGTAATAATGAAAGCCTTTATTTATTCAAGTACATGAACGTAATATTTTACTTGTTTAGTGAGAATGACTTCATTTTTAAAACTTGTCACAATGTAAAATCTTGCGACTTTTATCTAAAATCCTATTCCTCTGTTTTGTTTTTTCTTGTATTTACGCATATTTTTTGTGTCGTCCTCCCGCCTACGATGCTATCTCTTTTTTTGTGTTATCGTGAATATCATTCAAATGCGTTGTCTATGGTCCCATTTTTTTGTACAAATACGTCTACGCCTCCCTGATCACACGTCTTTTGATCCATTTATAAGGTTTTTTCTCATCTGAATAAAAAGATACCTTCTTTATTCCAAAATGTCGTTAATGTAATATAATAATCCATCGTATCTTCCTCTGGTAATTAAGTTATCAAATACAAGCAATTAAACATGTACTCCAGTCTGTAACACCCTTATCTTAAAATGAATCATATTTCCAGAAGACTTTTTCATTAGTTGGGTACTTATTCTGAGTCATTGTATTTTCGTTGTTTATTTATTTATTCATTGCACAATGTTTATTATCCGTACAATTATTTTATATATACAGATAATTTATATACAAAACGTTCTGCCTGCCCTTATCCCCATGTTTTATTCCATTCTCTTTCATAGCAACACAGCCTTAGATCGTCCTCTTAATTCCCTTCCACATTTAAAATATAAATTTAATCAGAATCACTATTCAACAAGCAATTTTCAAATATAATCCAGTAAAATCAATTTCACCAAAATGGAATTCGGAAAAATCATGAAAATGTATCCAATAAACGGTAGCAACTATCTACCTTCTGTAAATAAAAGTTATCTAGCCAATTAGAGTCAAGGGACCGAGCCAGTCCGAATGAGGTCAACCTTCCTTCGCTGCATAAATTATGCAAACTATTGCAGGAATTAGCCGCTCCGTACCTAACTTGATATTTCGTTATCTTACTCTAACGTTTTGTACGGCTAGCATACGTATAGCTACGGTAGTTTATCTATCCTAGCTTCACGCATCGTGTGGTTCGATCTTTTGAAGAAAGAACCTATCTTAAACCTTTGCGAAAAGGTCTAATGTTACTATGGAAGACCACATACATACATAACCTCACGCCTGTATAGGTAGGCAGAGAGGAACGCCAATGGTTACGATTCTTACACACCTCTTTCTATCTCGTCTCTTTGGAAGACCACATTTAAAGCTAATTTCTTTCCTAACTCTATATTTTCACACAAGTCCCTGTTACTGTCCTAATGTTCTAGTTGGAATACGTGTTGCGTAACTAGTTTGTCCCCATTTATCCCGAATTCCCAAATAGGAATGTAGGGTCGAGAACATTCGCTCTGTAAATGACGTCAATCGTTGCATTGGACACAAATATCATTCCCAGCCGTCGTTGAATGCCACTCATTTTATTCCTACACACTCTTTTACTCCGTTATTTCAACTTGAATAAAGCCTTCTAAAATGTTGTAGTAGGGGTTTCTTCCACAAAATACTAGATAGATAACTATTTTCATGTAGGTATTTCTTAACAGAAAATTCCATAATTGTATGGGTTTTAAAGATGTGGGTAATCGACCAAGTCAATTCCCTCTGTATTTGTATTTAAAATCTACTGGCATAGTAAAATTGTCCATTGATTACACAATTCATAGAACTAGTCCATAAATGTACTTATAATGTAGTACCTTCGTACAGTGTGGTAAACAGAAAAACTAGTTGCAGCTCGTTGTAATTTTGTTTTGAATAAATAATATCGACGTCATCAGTCCATATTATTTATATTCGTTTGTAATTTTCCTGTTGACATCCAACCGATGTTTTCCTCTACTTTACAATGGAATTACGATTGGATTTTATACAGAACAAACAAAGATCTCAAAGCTTTGGTCTTACAAATAAGTCAAAGCAAAGTAGGTAGCTTATTTCCACACAGCAAATATCTTCCTTTGTACGGAATCTTGGAATTTTAACAATGCTTACGTAATTAGAATCCTTGAGGAATCAGGTCGCTTGCTCAACTTAGCTCTCCGCGCCTTGAGGCGACACAATTTCTGGAAAGTTCTGAATACATTTATAAGTTTTTGACACAATTTTATTTAGTAACTTTACTCATACAATCGACCTTCTTCCCTTTTGAAAAATTTCAGTTAGTAGTTACGAAGAAAATCCTTTATTGTCTGCAATATCTAGACTTAAATAAAATCCAAGTCTATTTATTCTACGCGGACAAAGCCGCGAGGAACAGCTAGTCTTGTAATATAGGTTATATATTTGAGGCAGGATAACGTCGCGTTCCCACACACGTGACGGTCCCGGCCGTTACAGCAGCGTTCATGTAAGCCTCGTGCAAACATCTGCTCAAGTTATTCACAGTTTACGACATCACTACCTATTCGCAATTGTGGGAAATGTTTCATTATTTAACTAAACGTGTAGCTTTTGTGACTGTTCCTTCTGCCAAGTCTGCTAGTTAGAACATTGGTTCCTGAACCCCTAATCAAAAAAATAGTGGTCTCTAGTACTACCCAACAAAATAGTGGTTTTACTAGCAGTATTAAGGTATATCACTTTATATAGATGTATAAGTATATACTACTACTGAGTGCCATTAGCAGATCAGTTGACGCGGTCTTCCGTAATATTCCACTGACGGACGCTAACAAAACGTAACGGTACACACACTAGCGGTACCATCCGTTCAGTTGCCCGCTTATAAGGAGCTTTCCAACTGTACATCAACTTTTTTATTTTATTTTTACATGCAACATAAGTCGGAGTTAACGACAGCTGCCGTTTATCCGAATATTCTTCCAGCTATTGACATATTTGTTTCAATATGCTCGGTTTAAAATGTTCTAATTGTCAAGAAGACATCTGCTTACCTCTTTTGAGATGAGAGGTGATGCTTCAAAGTTTTACCGGTTGAGCAACACTGGTTGGCCTTGTTTCCACGTTAACTTTTGGTGATCATTGGTTAAATTCTTTGATTCATTATTTGGGATTGACTCACGAGGAGTCACTGAAATGATTCATGAGAATTCGAGGTCGATCGATTTCGAGGAGTTTTTGAAATTCATCTCCAGCACGATTGGTGCAACAATTCACCCACTAAACTCAACGCACCCACGTAACAGGAGAAAATCCTATTGAAGGGCAACTTTTGTTATTAAATATTACTCCGAGCTAGAAGTAGGGATTTCAAAAGAAACATTAAAATATTTCCACCTGGAAAGGTACTGCCGACGTTTCTTACTTTAACAACTGTTCAGGGGGTAAACGGCATGATATTATAGGTACGCATTAAATATTTGTATAAACTCGTCAAAATTTTCCTCTACAGTTTACGTTTCAGACGAGTTAAGTTAAACAAGTTGGTGGATCGTTGCTAAAAATAGCACTTGTGATACCAAATTATTATTCGCAACTTGTCCATTTTAGGCACGGAGCGTGATTCTGACGAACCTTTGACGCTAGTGCCTCGGCCTTTTAACTCGACCGCCGAAACTTTTAATTATAAACTGTTTAGGAGTTTCCAAGATTTGAGCCTCCAACAATTTTCGTAGGCGTGGTTAATTGGACTTTTTTAATACTTGCTTATGAAGAATTTTTTGAGGTAATATTAAAATATTAAGTAATCCTGAAGGCCAATCCTTAATTCATGGGAATAATATTGTTTTAATAGTATTTTTCTGGATAAAAATGCTTGTTGCTAAGCCAAGCAATTTATTAAAATATGTAAGTTGTAACTAGGTCTGTGTTACACCTGAATTACATGCCGATTTTATCATTTGTTATCGTAAGACAAACAAAACGAGGAAGTCTCGTAAAAAATTCAATGTCACGAAGTTTTTCTACTAAAGCAGTCATGTTTCGGCTTACTCTAATAGTAAGTAACACGATTGTAATGTAAAAAAATATTCGGTAATAAAGTATTTTGTAAATTAACCAGAACATGTTTCAGTTTTTTCTGTGCACCAAATGGCTGCACTTTATACAATATTAATCAAATAAAACGCAATACCTGTACATATGTCTAAAATTCCTTATTTAAAGCAGAAATTCAACAAACTGACAACAACAATTCTCTCGACAAAATGGCTTCTCGTGAAATTAAAACCGGAATCGGTAAAAGCTACTAATTTACATAATAAAGCTATATGTACTATAGAGTTCGCATACATAACCAGCCGACATTGGCATTGGTCAGACTTATGTAATTTCAAAAGATACCAAATGACGAAAAATGGCAAGGCCAAACATTTACTTCACTGTAGATGTAGATAGCTAACTACATACTATTTAACAAGATAACATTTGAACATGATTATTTTTGAACAAAAAGTTAATTATACATTTTAATCGTTAATCTTTCTTAATAATTGTGTCTGCAAACATGTGTTTAAAGTTGGTTTCTAGGTACTTTTGTAATTCGAAATTATTTTTACATAGAATCGCCGGATAATCAGATAAAATGCAGGACTTGTTTCTAAATAATCAATTGATATTATTTCTTATAATAGATTTTTTATCTTCATTGTCTTGCGTAACCTTCGTCTTTGCCCATGTAATCGAGATTTCGCACCTCCATGTCAAACGCACGGATGTACAGATTTTTACTCGAAACTCCGCAATTGTTCTAATTTTGGCACATTGCCATATTTATGTCAACAAACAGCTTGTTGTTTTGTCCACCAAAATAATTGTTTGGCTACACATGAAAATAATGTAACATAGTGGCTGTTTTTGTTATAAAGCGATAGGTAGACTATACACGGCTCAAAAGAAGTATATAGTTAATTATTATTTATTTGATGACTTTGCCAGAGTAATCAATGCATGATAATCAATTAAGTTATAATAATATGTCGTGACACTGAGACACAGAAATTATTAACTTCTTTATTGTCTATGCATGCAGACCATTAACCTTTTCACATTCGTAACCCTAGTAGATATGTGATTTATTAATTTTATACCAAGTGAAAGTCATGTATAATGAACGTAGCGCGATAAGCTCAGACCTGCTGATCCCACGGGTGTAATAAATTAGCTTAATGTTAGAAAGTTGGCAACCTTTGTGGGCCCATCATTGCTATCTTATGAGCATTGTCATGACTATGGGAGGAGCTTCTAATCTTTTGGTTATAGAAGGCAAAGATTCCATTTCTTAACTTATAAAATCTTAAATTTGAACTATGTCTAATCTACCAAAATATGTATAAAATAAGTGAAGAGTTTCTTAGAACACCACTACTCCATAAAAATGTTTCTTTTGTCAGCTATGTGAATTCCTCTTGTTTTTTACCCGACTGCCAAGGAAGGGTTATGTTTTTCGCGCGTATCTTGTATGTATGAGCCTAATATTCTTTATTACCTCATTTCTTCGAAACGGCTTGATGGATTTCGACAATCGGGGTATCGTTGGATTCGTCTTAATTACCCAAGTGTTCTTAGATATGTGACGTAAAACAAAAACCAAGATGGCGGCCGTGAGGCGCCCTAGAAAGAAGTAAAAAAAAAATTTTTTTATTTGCTACAATATGGGTATCAAATTAAAGAGCTCATCATGAGGATTCCAAAATGGTATATCACTGACATATAGAAAAAAAATACTATGTGCAATTATGTTCTTTATTATCCAAACTAAATACTCGTATAGGTACTATGCGACGCGATTGACTAGCGGTTTCTAAACTTAAAAGTGAAAAGTGATAATAAAAGTACGTCTAAACTAAATTATTTACAATGAATTTATTTATAAATAAAGGACTAGCGACCCGCCCTCGCTTTGCTGAACGTTAAATAAGGAATCATAGCCCATGCAACGCGTCAACTGTAAAGACCGTTTTTTGTCTAAAACTAGTAGAAATTTTGAAACAGTGTAAAGAGCAAATTTTATCTTCATTTAATGTAGAAAATTAATAGACTATTTAAAAGGATAAGGATTAATACTATTACGGACAAAAACCCCTCACAATAAAAAATATATTGAAATTACAACATTTTTAGACAGAACACATAGCCGTATTATAACTAACTAAAAAGTGTTAAATAAAAATAAATTAATTAAAAAAATTAAAAAACCCGACTGCATAAAAAACACTTTAAATAAAAACTGAAAATTAAAAAACAAGCTTAGTCTAAAAGTGTAGATAGCAATACACAAAAAATAATAATCTTATGCGAAACATAATTGAGTGTAACAGTCGGGACCCATTAAATAAACTAGACTAAAATCATTCAATATGGGTCCCGACTGTTGCACTCAATTATGTTTCGCATAAGATTATTATTTTTTGTGTATTGCTATCTACACTTTTAGACTAAGCTTGTTTTTTAATTTTCAGTTTTTATTTAAAGTGTTTTTATGCAGTCGGGTTTTTTAATTTTTTTAATTAATTTATTTACTATGTTGTATTATGGTCAAGGGAAGTTAATTGATGTTTTACTTTGTTAACTAGTATAAAAATGTCTAGTTGTAGACTAATTATTATCATTTTTGTTACGTAAGTGGCGCCACTAAGTACACGTTTAACAGTAGTTTTTGTCTCCTATCAGTTCCAACCTTACAATGATAACAATAAGCTTAAAATTGCTTCCTAAAACGCAATCGTTTGCCATTGGCTGATACTTTTTTTAAGGAAATTATCAGTAAACTGGCCAACCGCCTTACTATCGCACCCACCCAAAAGTAGGTCGCCAAGATAACTTGAAATCAAAGTAGTCTTGGCAAATACTCGAATGGAATCACAACTACAAAGTTGTAGTGTTGTAACTTATACATTTTGAGGTTAAAATCATTGTATTAATTACTTATTAATATATGGAAATTGACGGGTAAGTTACAAATTGATTTGTAGTTCGGGAACAATATCGTTAGCCTTAATGTCTATTGAACAAAATATCATTTTAGCTCGATAATGAAACCCAATATGTCACGTGTGCCAAGGCGAGGTTTATACGGTTTTCTGGCATGTTATCAAAATCCTATCCTTTTTCGTTACCAAGCGTTTTATTCAAGGCTCGCACAGCTAAGCTAGCATTTTCCGAATCGAGGGCACCGTCCAATCATGTAACTTTGTGGAGACGCCAGCACATCGTCCTATCTACAATATTTCAAGTTGGTTTAATAGATTTTAACTTTATTACAAAGTGATAATATTGAAAATTTATTAAATTGTCAAGGGTAGAACGACCTATTAATGCTGCATAACCTAACCCTTTCCTTACTGATGGTTTATCGTCACATAATTACGTGTTTAACTTGAAATATTTTGTTGTTAACCTTCTATGTCTCCTTTTTTCCAGATGAGAAAGAGAAGTACGATCCGAACGGCTTCCGCGACGCGCTCGTGCAAGGTCTGGAGCGCGCCGGCGGTGACCTCGACGCGGCGTACAAGTTCTTAGACGCGGCTGGCTCGAAACTCGACTATCGGCGCTATGGCGAAGTCATATTCGACGTGCTCATCGCCGGGGGGCTTCTGCGTAAGTTACTCTTTGATTACTGCTGGGTAGGACACCTCATTATGATCTTCCAGGGTATAATGTGGTGGTAGTATGAAACCTATACAAGTTGGAATTGGTGGCATAACAGCTTATTTTACTGTCATCGATAACTGAGCTGTGATCATTTAGCATGGTATTATAACAGCTTATTTCACTGTCCTAAGGAACAGCAATGCATTGGTCATCAGTTATTGCACTGTGATCATTGTCAGTATTTCTTATTAGTAAAATATTTAGAGAGGTTGCTTGCTACTGGCTAATCAGGAACTCATGATTAGCAGTAAACATTGTGGGACTAATGAGTGATAGTATAGTTATGATGATAAAAATCTTTATAATATTAAGTTAGTCAATCATAATTCCTACCTTCAACAATTTCACATGATGAAACACTTGGCTAGAGTCCTGAAATAAATGTGGACAAAACCTGTTCGTTCGTTTTTATCTCTGATTTATAAGCAATACATCTTATCCCATCACTGGTACCTATACTTTATACTAATGGAGCTCTATCTCTGCCAGTCCCCGGCGGTTCGGTGTCGATGGACGGCGAATCCCCGAAGACTAACACCTGCATCTTCACCGCAAACGAAGACATGGATACCATGCGAAACTTTGAACAGGTATGTTAAGTATTTTTGTCGTTATAAGTAGGTTTTTGTAGGGATATGTGCATTTATTGTACCCTAGTACTATGGAGAACACTAAATAGCTTAAAGAACTGTCTAAGGAACGTAATTACTTGTAAATATTGATTACAACTATTTACAAAACACCTTTTTTATTAATTTCATCCAATTTATACCTAAACATTCTTATTTTCTTAGAATCAACTCAATATACACACTTAAATCTGTTTACATGATGAAAAACATGGCTAGAGTCCTGAACACTTGTGTTGAGAAACCCTTTCTCGTTCGTTTATATCTGACATCGTGCTCTCTCATGAATTAGCACATACTCGCCACACACAGGTACTAATGCAGTAAATAATTGTTTGCAGGTATTTGTGAAGCTCATGAGACGTTACAAATACTTGGAAAAGATGTTTGAGGAGGAGATGAAAAAGGTAAGTTATACTTGTTTACTTCAGAAAACTTGTTAAAATGATAATTGTACTAAAGAAATTGACATGGTATCCTTTGGTAAAATAATAAGTTGGGCAGTGGTATGACAGCAGAGTGAGATACATTTGTCACTATCTCTTAAACTAACCGTGGATGTCGTATGAATCGACTAGCGGCCAGTTTCAATAAACCTATCTATCTGTAGATTCGCCTACTAGAGATAGAATTTTGACACATTTTGTATGGAGCTTATGTCAAAATACTATCTCTAGTAGGCAAATCTACAGATAAATAAGTTTGAAACTGGCCGTAAGAGATGAGATAGCAGCACTCTCTGATAAACCTGAATCTTTTGAAACTGTTTCCAAATACGGACTGTCAAGCATAGAGTTGATAGTAAACTCCTTACGTAGATTTTAATAATTGCTTAAACTCACGTGAAACATTAAAGTTACTATCATGAGTTGGCACCCAGCCAAACTAACTTGCAATATAACTACGATATCCAATCAAGTTGGAATCGATTTCACGAAATCCGACAATGTATCTACATCTACACAGCCATTATTTTAAATTACCTGTCACTAGTCGTACCTGTTCTCGTTCTAGTTATACCTAATTATTTACGTCACTACCAGTTATCTACGTCATACTATATCTACCTACCCGTTTATCGACGTCTCTTGGGTTTATATCATCAACTGGGCAATAAGACTTTATTGAATGTTTTATGTCAAGTTGTGGTCGAGCATTGTGGCGGGCCACGCATTTGTGGTGTCTGGTGGCGGCTCTAATCGGACGTTATGTCTGTTCGTTTGTCCTGTACCCCATAAAAACCTGAAGATTGTGGTGTATTAACCAGGAAGATGATGGAACGGGCAAGCCCACTTCCATGCACTGCTGGATATAGGCCATAGCAAGTCGCTGAGTATGATATTCAGAGGTATTAATATAATAATTATATTGTTATAGGTGCTGGTGTACCTCAAGGGTTTCGAGCCACTGCAGCGCATCAAGCTTGCTCGTATGACTGCACTATGGATCGGTAAGTTTCTTACTTTACATAAAATATCCAGTTTTTTTACGGATATTTTGCTAATAGTCAATAATTTCATGTTGGTCATATTTATTATCTCCGATTAACCTAGAACACGTGATTCTATAGGACACAGCTAGTTATCATACGTTACATGAATATTGTGAAACAATATTTCACTTCTCTTTGCAAGATAGGACATCTATTTCAACTCTGACACTTAAAGCTTTCGTGGCTCTTGTACAAAAGCTTCTACTGTCGTGCTCATGTGCGCGAGTTCGATCCCGACCCACACATAGCTCTTTTTGAGAGAGATTGCACACGATTAGAGCCATGTAACGTCTACTGCGTTGCGTGGTGTCCAAGTAGTGCTATAGAAAAGTGTGGCCGTTCAATTAGATCGTGTTTCTATACGTGACCTAGGTGTGGCTGCACGACATTTTTTGCAAAAAGACGAATATGTGGCTTTGAGTTAATAACTTGTTTTTTGAACAGAAAGATTATTGTTAAATTAAAACTAAATAATATTCATCAAGATTGATGAAATTTTGTTAATATGCAGGATTTCTTTTATATTTTCATTGTGTCATATTGACGTGAAAAGTAACGTTTTGTAGCTTATTAAATACAATAATAAGTAAAAGTAACCCCTGATTCTATACTAAGTAACATATTATGTAGTAATTATGTAATAACTTCATTTATTTGTTACCATTATTAACACTTGTTCTATCTGTACAGGCAATGGTTGCGTGCCACCGTCGGTCCTGTTGGTGTTGGTGAACGAGCACTTGCTGAAGGACAACCTGGCGCTGGACTTCGTGCTGGAGGTGTTCGCCACCGTGAAGGCGGAGCGAGGGGTCACATCCCTCGTCACCGCACTCAAACGGGGGCAGCTTGAAGGCAGGTTCGTGTCACAATCGATAACTACATTTTAGGATAGTCCAAACCTGTATTGAAAGTTTCAAGTTAAAATGTTACATGTATGTCTTGGGTAGTGATTGCTGGAGTAAATACCAAACAAAGAGATTTTTTTCTACTTTCATACTCAGATCAGATTACTGTACCAATTATTGTTGGGTTTTCTCAGTTTTTGTTTTTTTAGCATTCATCTGGATTCTGCAATAGTGCCTGATTTTACGCCATTCCACATAATAGTCTACAATTTTGTGGCATTGTCGCAATTCTAGTCTAGTATGACTACAAGTTTCAGATTAGTATTAATAAACCTGTGATGCTCCCTTAAACATCCGGACGCATTCTCAGTAGAATACGTTCTTCACAATAAGGGTAGAGCAATGAAACATTGTACTGGCTTGTCGTACTATTGCGACATAGTCATTAATGCTGCTACATTCTCTTCATTTCATTATTCGTAAACCGTTTCTTAGTAGCACCTAGGATAACACCTTATGTGTACTATTAGTGTTAGGTGTCACTTATAGAGGGATGAGAACCAAGATGTCGTTAAATGTCACCTATATTAGCTTAGGGGTTCCTTAAGATTTAGGATAGGTTGGTGATAACAGGCATTAGTGACTCTGTGTATCCAATATACTCTCGTATGTTATAGGCTTATTTATGAAAGAGTTGAGCAATAACCTCGTGTTTCCACCTCAGACTGTTGGAGTTCCTGCCGCTGAACCGTCGCAGCGAGGACGTGCTGGCCGCGTCGTTCGCGTCGCGCGGTCTCGGCGAGCTACTCCGCCTGCATCGCGCGCAAGCCTCGCAGGAAGCTCGCCGCGAGCTGACGCAGGCGCTGCTGGACGAGCTGGCCGAAGACAAGCCCGTGCGGGACCTCATATCGGACCTGCGCGACATGGCGCACAAACACTCCATTCCTGAACACGAGGTCGTCGCTATTGTGAGTACCATGCAATTTTTATTGAACACACACATACAGTTATACACAAACATAGAAAGGTTTATTCTGTGCTTATCACATGAGTAGACAAACATGTTTATTGATGAGGTACAACCCTGAAAGTAACCCTGACGGCGCGGCGCCAATGATTAAAAGGCAATAGGATATAAAACGATATGACTCACCCTTTTGTTTCGTCGTAAAATATATATATTCTTTTCAGTCTCTCTGCCTTAACAAAATCGAATTGCTTGTGTTTTCAAGAACGTATAGTTCTTGAAAACAAGCAATTCGATTTTATTCCATTTAAACACACTTCTAATGATGATACTCGATGACGAGTCGTAGTACAACTAGAAATCGTTTCGAGCTGGTTCAGACTGAGTCTTTCGGTCCGTTCCGTGCTTGTCTCGACATCTTATTGTACGGTGACGATGTGGCACTCTGATTTAACACACAAACAACCTTACACCCTTACGATAAAGTTCAGATTTCTAATATTTGTGAAATGTTGTACAGATTTGGCAATGTGTGATGTCGCGAGGCGAGTGGAACAAGAAGGAGGAGTTGCTGGCGGAGCAGGCCGCCAAACACTTGCGTCACTACACTCCACTGCTGGCTGCCTTCGCGCAGTCCGCTAAAGCTGAAATCGCGTTATTGACTAAGGTATGTATCACGCTGCTTAACTTCTTTTTTTTGTGTCCTGTGTCGTGGGTGTGTTAACTAATATACAAGTTCACATACACATGCCATCCAGACCCGAAACAACAGTTTGTGGATCACACAATGAGTTGATCCATTCAGCAGCCAGTTGCCAGGCACCGCCAACTTTCTTGCTCCTAATACCTTTGTTATGAGGACACTTTTCTGAAATAAATACTACAGAATACAGCTATAATAACTTATTTATGTTCCAAAACTTTTAATTTTATGACAAAAAGATCATTATGTATTCATGATATAAAACAATTCACTAACCATTGAATGTTGTCGCCCACCAGGTGCAGGAGTACTGTTACGAGAACATGAACTTCATGCGAGCGTTCAGCAAGCTGGTGGTGATGCTGTACAAGACCAACGTGCTGTCCGAGGAGGTGATCCTCAAGTGGTACCGCGAGCCCAACTCCAGCAAGGGCAAGATGATGTTCCTCGACCAGATGAAGAAGTTCGTCGAGTGGCTACAGAGCGCCGAAGAAGGTGAGCTACAAACTAATTCGATAATGTAATGGCGCGTTTACATTAGGTCGGTCGTAGGTCGGTCACCGAAGGCGGCGGCCGCATTCGTTTTAACAGAAACTGAATTAAATAGGGCTAAACCGAATACCTGTTTATATTAGTTGGTGACCGAATACGGCCTGCAGCCGAATACGGTCTAACCGACTAATGTAAATGCGCCATTAGAATTAGGGAGTCAAGACAGATACTAGACGGATAATGGTTGCCATTTTTTATATCTTGACAAATTGCACAACATTACTAAATATCGTAGATTGGCGCCTGTTACATCTTTCTCTTAATTGATTTTGGAGTTAGTTATGACAAATAAAATGATTTTTATGTAAGGAACTTAGGCTTTAGGCTTGTTATTGGATACTTCTTGCAATGATGGCGTCTTAGATTTAAATCGTTGATCAACTGGAACCCAGCTGGATATTACTGAACTGGAAAAATAAACAAGAGTGGTTTTTCTAATTGTCTTTTTTCTAATATTACAGAGTCCGAGAGTGGCGAAGAAGAAGATTAGATTAAGAGCAGCGAGTGAGACTGACAACACAAGGCGCCGTCCCACCATTGAAGCATAATCACAGCCCGCGCACCCAGTCCGACTGCCCGACCGACCGACCGACCGACAGCCCGACACATCCGACGCACGGGGCGGCGCTCCAACCGACCGACAGCCCGGCCGTCGCACCTACCAATAATAATGTACCATAATATAAGTCATATTGTTAACACAGGGCGACCACACGGGACAATGTTTTCTACAACTGTATATTATTCATTTCTAAATAACATGTTGATGAAATACCATATTTTTTATTCAATTTTTTTAGTAAAATTCAAATAAATGGTGGAAACCAATTCGGTGTTTTATTGTGAGTCGGGAACTAGTTAGTTCCTAGTTTTATATAACATGACACCGGATTTTCCCCCAAAAGAGTGCAGATGTACATTCCAACACTTATTCACATATATTTGGTATTGTTAGAAAACACCTCAATTGAGTAGAGAATTCAGAAAAGCTATTAAAATCCAGAATAGTATTAGCATAACAAAAAGTAACTTCATGAAATTGTTAGTACTAGAAATATTGCAAATTATTAGTATATGTATAAAATGATTCAATTAATATCACAAAGAAAACGAGAACTCTAAAACAGGGTAAATAGATTTGAGGACTGAATAAATACAGAAAAGGGTTTAACAGTAAATGGTTGGGAAATTGTTCTAGTGTCTATTCATCCCTCGGTTTCTATTTACCCCGTTTTACAAGAATTGTTTCCAATAAATAGGTAGGTTAAATTGTTTTCTCAATATATTTAGTTCAAGAAATTTCCATAAACCAAGTATTTTAGAGAGTAGTAAGAAAATAACTGTCGTTCCTTCTTGCTTAACTTCAAAAGCCTGTAACAAAGCAAACATATTACTGACCAATATTATTATAAAGTGTACACGTGTTAGTAAATAATAAAAGGATTTAAAATGGAACACATTTTCTCATTTCGGACGTTACAAATAAGTTGTTGTGAACCAATCTTTGTTACCAAACAATAAGGGACCTTGAAACACCCCAAATTCCGTTACTTATACAAATTGAGAATAATCCAGAGACGCCATGATGCAAATTTGAAAGGAACCAGTACCCCGTACCTAAATTAAAATATTTATTTCGTAATAACGTTGAATTAACAAAAGCAAAGGAAATCGTTGAATGGCGATCTTGTTTTGCGCAGTTCTTGGATCGAGAAGGGGATCAAACTGGTTATGTCAGTTCCTGCGCCATAGGCCACAATGCGTGAAACTTATACAGAAATGTACCTACCTAGTATAATTTGTCTTAATCGTAAACTGCCTAAATATTATTTCACTTCTAATTATTACTAATCAAGTAAATAAGGGTCTAGTAATTTTAGTTTGATGAACAATATCAGTATATGCGCCTTAGTTTAAAATAGTAGCAAGTTTATGTACTACGTAACGCTAGTCAATATAGAAAAGTGGGTAGTTACACGGAAACAACTTTCTTAGTAAACGGAAAGATAAATTATAAAATCACGATAACACTCCAAACGAAACAACAGAAGATTATGAATGTAGAAAGTAAGCTTCAATAGACTGAACAAATGTGTAGTTTTTTGGAACAATATTGGGAATTAATTATTATGTTACACGTAACTGTTGTGCCAATAACATAATAATTAATTTAGTATATCTCACGAAAGTTACAATAAAAATATTGGGAATGTAAGTAGGTAGCAGGGTTGTTGCGGATGCTGATTTTTTCACATCCGCGGATGTGGATGCGGATTCCAGGGGGCAAACATCCGCGGATGCGGAAGCGGATCTTTACAAAAATCTTAAGTTTTGGGAGAAAAATTTAAAAGACAAGCAATAAACTTGATATTCACAAGATTAGCAAACGTGCGCGTCGAATCTTGTCACAACACAACACAAAAACCGACCAAGTGCGAGTCGGACTCGCCCATGAAGGGTTCCGTAACAGCAAATAGATGACATAATATAAAAGTTGTAAAATAACTTGGTTTTACATAGTGTTTGTATGAACGACAAAGTTATATTTGCGGTGTTTGAAAATGTTTTTTTTTTAACTATTAATGATATCTCATTTAAACTAATTTTCGTTGTTAGTTTCCATTGAAATCTGGCTATATTTTATACCAGCATATATTTTTTTAGTTTTCTCACTCTCTTATTTTAAAAGTTAGAGGGGGGGGATACTTATTTTTCCATTTTGGAACCGTCTAACTTTCAAACGATTGATTTTGACGAAAAATGGTTTTAGGCACTTTAACGTCTTTTTTAAAGACCTATCCATAGACACCCATCACGGATATGTTAGCTGAAAATTTTTTTTTAAATCAGTTCTATGTATGGAGTGCCCCCCTTTAATTTTTAAATTTATTATTTTTATTTATATTATTTATTTCAAAATTCCAATAGCGGTTAGCGGAATACATCAACCTACAAAGTTTCAACTATGTAGGCCCAACAGTTTCGGAAATAGACGGCTGTGACATACGGACGGACAGACAGACAGACATGACGAATCTATAAGGGTTCCGTTTTTTACCATTTGGCTACGGAACCCTAAAAACAATAGGTAGCGAGGCGAGGCGCCTCACCGAATAACTGACATTGAAATTAAAATGATTGATTTATTATTGGTCAATTAGCACGAGCGCGACTCGCCGGACCCACCCCTTTCTTTCTTGTCCTGACCTGCAACACATTCGCATCCGCATCAGCTCCGCATCGATTTTTGCGGATGCAGATGTGGATGCGGATGCCTAAATCGATGCGGATATTCCGCATATGCGGATGCGGATGCAGATATTCGCAACATCCCTGGTAGGTAGGTAGTTTTGCAAACCATCTCAAAATAAAATAAATCCTGATTGCGTAATTTTCAAGTTGTTCGTTTTTGAATATCCACCATAGACAAATAAAGCAAGGGGAGGCAACCTTCCGGAGCATTCAGCGAGACTTGTTTAACGGCCATAACATTGTCCCAACGTCCGTTTGTTTAGCCCCTCGCAGCCCGCGGTCCAAGGACAGCGCGGCCCGCCTAGCCAAGGTCACGTCAGGTGATGCCAAAATGTACACGTGTTAACGGTTTTATACGAATTTGAACTATTTATTACGATTCAAGATGAAATAGGGCGGAACAAGAGCTGTGAGTCTGCGACCCTTTGAAAGTTACACGTGCGCACTGCGCAGTATAAATATATGCTTATGGGAGAAAGGGTTAAAAGGATTTACCTACTGATGAAGATCATCAGTCTTTTAACCATCCTTTTAACCTTTTATGTAAAATTTTGTAAAAAAAATTAAGTTGCGAATACTTTTTTTAGGATTATGGCACCGTATCTACTACACTAAACTTAAATAATAAATATTCTCTCCTTCTTAATAACTTAAATAATAAATATTCCTCGTCTCATTTAACAGAATTCACTGACGCAAAATTAGCAGGAACTCAGAAAATCATCAACCAATCATGAATATGAGCCTCTAGCATAGTTTGAAACTAGTCGAGTTCCTCGTCAAACAGTTACGTGAGTAAGCCGATAACATAATAGGTAATTAACTCAGAAAAAATAGAAAATCCCAAAAAAAAACCTTTACTAGTAACTTGGCAATCACTGGACCAATGAACGAACAAAACTACAAATACAAATATCTTATGATTCAGGTTACCGGTGAAAGGTAACAACTTAACAAGTAACGAGTCTAATTTCCTAATTTAACAATCACACTAAATAATTGTATTCCCACGCGAATAACCAACAATAGCCAATGAAAAGTGACCGATTGACGGCAGGTACCCATTATGGTTCGTGATAGGTCAAATAGAATAAACTGCTGTTAATTGACGCAGTTTTATATTTAACCAAGTTTAAGTTGCTTTAATACTCCGGAGCGGCGGACTACCTAGCAGGTTACCGGGGCTCCGGCTCGAAAAGCAGAAGTAGGAACGGGGTGGTTTTTAGTCAGTAAGAGGCTGACACTCCCTCTCGCTTCGCCCAAGGCGGGAAAAATAGTGGATGATTTTCCGCCGTCAAAAAATAAAAAGTTCCTTTAATAATGGTTTATTACGATAGATACTCAATAAGGAGTAGCAAGCACTGCTCTGGTACATATGCTATTCTATTAGTCGTTTGCATTAAGTACGGTAGGTATACTGTAGGGACGAGCCTATCATGAAATTGCGAGCTAATATTGGGAGTTTTGAGGTTTGAAATATAAATCGTGTTCATCTAGTTCATAAGCACCTATACATATGTCTTATTCGGCAATCTATTGTTCAAAAGACACTAATTTATACCTAAACAAACGAAAATCTCTTTAAAAGAAACTAATCTAAATAAAAGCACGCTAAAAATTCCGCCCCAAAAACGGTACACCACATGACCACATCGCAGGATGTCCCCAGAAACTTGATTTCATCATTTTAATGTCATCATATTATATTATTAGCTATAAAAAGCACATATTAGTACAAAACACACTTGTATTGAACAGAAAACTGGTCTTAAGTTCGGCAGCTGTGCCGTAGGAAGTGATGTGAAAAGCCGACAGATCACATCAATGCGCCGCACACCTGCGCAGGAGTCTTTGGTCCCGCGCATGAGCAGAACGTACCTACTATAAGTACTGGCTGAGGGCTGCCACGAGATATTGCGAATATTTTTTTTAATGGGTATTATTGTTAAAGTAAGAGGGATAGGAGTTTTTTTAGATTTACATTGACGGTTAAAAAAACTGAATAAGTAACTAAATAACGTATAGTAAAGTTCCAGATATTTATTTTTAATCCGTTATTGACTTTCAGAATAAAATGTACTATTATTATTCAGCGTATAAATTAATCTAAAACACTAACACATCCATCGGTTCGGATATCCAAAATGAAATACTTACGTTAAATTGCATTAATACCTAATGAGTAATTTTGTTTGTAAGGGTAACACACCCTTAAGTATACAAGAAACAAGCATAAACCCAAAACCAAACCAAACCCAATTTAACAAACAATTAACTTCGCACTAACCCCATTTAATATCAAAACCAGCGATTAATTTTTCAAAAATATTATATAATACACATTAAAAAATGTCAGTAACAACCCTTGGCTCACAAGGTACACTTATCCCGGGATGAATGCGACAATCACTGATATAACATAAAGCCGACGATACCATTGAGCACAAAAAACAAGAAACCCCCTCTTTTAAAATCAACCGAGCTTACTCAGATTGCGTATAGGTACCTATTTTTTTATTATTTTGCGGAATTTCTATTCTACGCAATGCGAGGGTCAAATTGTATAGTATCCTACTACTTATCTAAGTAATTCTACTGTGATATACCTAATTCATTTACATACTTGTAAAAATTGAGATTACCTATGTTTGTCACATAACAAAATTTGAATGAAATTTTTCTTAGTCCTACCAACCATCTAAGTAGCGGCTATATAATGTATTTAATATTTTACTGTAATATTTTTTTTAAAATTTACGTTGTCCCTCTCTAAAGGTTAAAAAACCTTACACAAAGAGTTGCTGCGTGCGGGAATCGAACCCGCTACGCGTTGCACGGCAGGTTGCCCAGCCACCGCGCCAACCGTGCAGTCGATTTCGCTAATATTACCTTAACTCTCTCTAATATTACTAACATTCTCTCTGAAACTGCGAATCAGGTCAAAAAACCTTACATAAGGTAGCCAAGGCTAGGCTATGTAAAAATACCATGCTTTACAGACTTTTAAAAACAAAAGCTTTACAACATCAACGCCTCTGAGAGTCCTCGGGTGTCCATTATGCGGCGGCGATTGCTTATCATCAGGTGATGCGTCTGCACGTCTACCGGTTTACAGCATAAAAGAAAATTTTCTAAAAAGTAAATACCAGTTAAAAACAATCTTACTACATTTGCCCAGGGTTCAAATTGACGTTAAAATTCGATATTGCAATGGACATCAATGATCACTCACCTCTCACATTATTCTTTATTATCAAGGGACATTTCTCTTGAATTCCGAAGGTCAACGAAATTCCCATGCAGACAATTTGTATGACTGTATAATTTGTAACAAGAGAACCCCGTAGTATAAGGGTAGCTTGCACATATTATCAAGGTCACACCCGCTGGCGCGATGTGCAAATAAAAATGGAGTTTAGAGAATGGACATGTGGTATTATTAAATTTGGTTCATTTGCATAACAAAGTTGCCTTTAGGTACCTCTGGGTAACCAGAATCCTAGTTGTCCAGATGTGAGAGTGATTGTATTAAAACTCTCAACTTGATCAGGACATCAGATTGTATTGTTACCTATGTATGTTCAATGTGAAAGCTTATCTACCTATATAAAAATCAATTGTTGTTCGTTAGTCTCGCTAAAACTCGAAAACGGGTGAACCGAATTGGCAAATTTTTGTCTTGAATTATTTGTGGAAGTCCAGGGAAAGTTTAAAAGGTGAGAAGAAAGATAAGTAGAGGCAGTACAAAGATTGTTGGGCCAGCTAGTCTATAATATAAAAATGAATCACGAAATGTGTTGCTACGCGCAAATCTCGAGAACAGCTGAACTGATTTCGCAAATTTTTGGTCGGTTTGTTACTTGTTTTTTTTTTTAAGCCGGGGAAAATCATCCAATGACTTCTACTGCCTTGGGCGAGGCGAGAGGGAGTGTCAGACTCTTACTGACTAAAACCAACCCATTCCTACTCCTTCTTTTCCAGCCGGAGCCCCGGTAAATTCGCTAGGTAGTCCGCAGAATTGTCAGAATAAGGTTTTTACGTAAGAAAAAAGAAACAAAGGTGCGGAGATAAAATTCCAAAGCGAAACAAAGTTCGCAGGGTCGGCTAGTTTTACATATTAAATACATTTTAATTGACTATAGGTACGATTCCGTTAAAGGCCAAGTGAAAACGGGGACAAAGCTAGTAGCCATAGTTCACATAAATAAATTCACTAGCACGATGAAATATTACTTTATTTTCCAAATCACATACGAGAGGGCAACAAAAAATCTACAATCGGACTCGAATAACCGGAATACTTTTTTCTTGTCATCATTTGTGACGTCAGTATGCGCCTACGCACGTTATAATAACTGATCAATAATCAGGGTAACCGACCTGGCGGAAATATTTCTGAATAGTTCAAAAAAGTATTTTATGTGGTTAACTGGCTGTAAGAGTGATGTATTTGATGGTATTGTGTATCTGTGGTATCGAAAGAGATCAATGTATGAAAGTTATTTTTTTTTAATTGACTGGTAGTAAAGATTAACCCATGCGGATGCGCAATTATCGTATCAAACTTCTGTAATAAGAAACGCAATTTAGCTAAAAGCAAGCAGTATTCTAGATATTGGAACTAAATATTAAATATGTCACAAGGTATTGATTCGATTCCAATGATAAACATTTTGTAGGCATCTATTATTAGTTGACTGCACAGTTTGCGCGGTGGCTGGGCAACTGGCTGCCGTGCAACGTGTCGCAGGTTCGATTCCCGCACGGAACAACTCTTTGTGTAATCCACAGATTGTTATTCCGGACCTGAGTGCCATGTGTATGTGAAATTGTATGTTTGTAAACCCTGTGGGTGTGATAAAGCGACACAGAAGAAAATCCTAATGCGGGACAACGTTTAAAAAAAAAGTATAAATCTCAGAAGAAAGAGGCTAGGTAGGGTAGCATGCACTACAATTTCGTTGCCAATCTCCCCGTAGTGCAATTGTCGTTACATTGTTCCTACATACAATAGGTAAATTATCAAATAATGTATCAGAGAGATTGTAAAAACATTTTTTTTAAAGAGTAACGATGGAGTTTCTTGCTCGTTCTTCTCCATTCGAAGCAACACTTTGGAACGAGCGCCTAGCTTCACTGACAGACAGACAGACGGACAATTCAATTTGACGTTTCAAAAGTGCCTTATCTAGGATTAATTGAAATAAATGCTTTGACTTTGACTTTGAAAGATTATAATATCCACGTAGTGACAGATTCGGAGATGAACAGAATTTGAGGCAAGATTTTAAATAAATAAACAATAAACCTAATAAACACTAGTAACACGTAACGCGAAAATAATTCAACATTGAAGTGATAATAATAGCTATTTAAATCAATAATACCTAATCAATAAAAACAAAAAGAACAAATAAAATACCAACTCGACAAATAGCAATCAAACAATAAAATAAACCACTCATAATAATAACCATTCTATATTCAAATGAACAGACGACGTTCCAAACTTGAATTTGGATACATTAAAGTCATTGGTTAGAACTTTCACCGCCATTGTTTGACCGCGTTCCTTTAGACGTTAAACGTTAAACTTTACGTAAATCATAAAATTCCTTTGTAAAAAAGACTCACAGGGACCCAAGATGGATTGTTAAATAATTTCTACCTAAGCAAGTACAATAAGTACCCAACACTCGGTACCTGCGCTTTCTAAGGAATGTATTGAAAAAAAAAATCGGCTTTGTCCTTGTTTCCGGGGACCATAGACAACTGACAATACAGTTTTAAATGTTGTAAGGAGTTTGTTAACTCGTCGTATGATTTTTGGGTCTTAGGATTGGGAAAGTAAGTAAAGTACGTTACTTTGGCATTGTAATTCATCTTTTCCTTTAAATAGATATTCTAAGTGAATATCTCGTGGCTGGCGGTCCATAGCAGCTGCTCAGCTAGGTAATACTCTTACCGCCGTACTCAGAGTAATTTAATGGTTACTTAATCCTGTCCTTAGCAATTGTTTTCTATACAAAACTGTTACTAAGGAATAGTTTAAGTAATCATTAAATGTGTCTGAGTGCGGCAGTACCTAAGTTTGGTAAAACGTTTGTCACGGAGTCTAGTGAAGACAACAGTGTTATGAAGTTAAGACAAAACTGAATTAAATAATAATTGGATATCATAGCGTGCCCTTTTATAACGATCAAAATAGAGCACCTATGTAGTTTGAAATTTCTAGTATCTACATTACCGGAGGCCCAATTACCCCCTTCCCAGTCTTCCCAAACCCCGATTCCCCAACAACCCTTAAATTCGTAACCCCCAAAAGGCCGGTAACGCACTTGCAATGCCTCTGGTGTTTTGGGTGTCCATGGCTCGTTTCATCGTACCATGCTCGTCATTGCTCGTCATACCATGATCCTATTAAGTTGATACTACTTTCCTATTTTTGACTTCTATAATTCCTATCTTTATAGGTAGTTCCTTAAATAGATTAAAGGACACAGAAACAGAAATTATAATTTTAAATGCGCGCTAAAGATCACATTAAATTTTATTGATCATGAACCTATTTTTAAATTTTCTAAAATTCGTTCGTCATTCATGGAGAAGTATCTAAAAAAAAAAATACTTCATCACTTTCTTTTTAAACGATTAGAACGAAAATATATGCACAAAATATGTAAATTTAATAAAAATGTATGCAAAATTATTCCACGCGTAGTATCTGGACTAGAGTTTGCTATCCATTGTTTATTTCATTCATTCATCCATTCAACAATTTCGTAACAAAAAAAAGGTTTACTTTATTTTCCATAAAACACAAAAAAAAAACATTATTTATGTGAATAATAGGCAAAAATATCTTTGAAAGCTAGTATTTTGACACGCCTTTCTAAGTAAAATATAAGATTTAGATGCAAATTTTTTATTGTAGGCATTTTGATAGCCATTTCGGCCATTGTAACATAAATCGAAATGTCGATAATAAATCGGCTATTTTTGCAAAATACATTTATTTGGTGATCTTTTAACCTGTTCTATCCAGTTTAGAAACTATCTTTGAACATAAGCTATACCTACCTACGGAACACTTATATCTAATCTTATCATAATTTTTTGTCAAGTTCGCGACTTTCAGCCTGTAAGTAATCCCATGACTGAAATATTTTACTGAAAAAATTGGGTTCCTACGATCCTACGATAAAATGAAGTTCGATTAAACTGGACTGTCCAAATAAATATTCTTCTTACTATAACTAAATAAGTGTTATATATCATATATGTCACGCCCTTTATCCCCGAAGGGGTAGGCAGAGGTGCACATTATGGCACGTAACGCCACTGTACAATGTACACCCACTTTTCACAATTTATGTTGTAAGTCCCATGTAATAGGAGGTGAGCCTATTGCCAACAAACCGGGTATTTTTCCAGACCGTGTTACTACTGAGAAATTTTCGAAAAAACGAAAAGAGCCCAGCAATACTTCGCCCGACCCGGGAATCGAACCCGAGACCTCTTTCCCAGCAGTCGCACTTGCAACCAATCGACCAACAAGGCAGTAAATAAGAGTTAGTTTCCTAACAAATTCGTTTACCATACAACAAACCTGACCTTTCCTAGCACATACCTTCATAGCTAGAAGACAATTAAAATATTCATCAAACAAGCATTTTTACTAAACTCGTAACTTTTATATTCACCATCCATTAACGGGTGTTAGTAATTTTATTATTTTATATCCGACTAACGCTAACCATCCGATATATTTGGGAGATATGCAAAATATATCTAAATAATGTATTCAACTAAAAACTCCACAGTAAAACATTCTCATCTGACAGGTTTTTGAAATTAGAACTTTGTAAATGTCAGTGACCATTCGCCCGCGGTGGCCAGTTAGAAAAAGTATTTATTAAAAGAACTAGATTTCTGATCGATTCGAATTTAAAGATAGAATGTGTTTTATCTTTAGTATAAATAAAAATTAATCGCCAAATTGTATGTATGGGCTAATCTTCGGAATAACTGGTTCAAATTGAATAATTCTTTTTGTGTTGGATAGCTCGTTTATTGAGGAAGGTTTTGGCGATAAACATAGTGCTAGGATCAATTCGAGCCGAGTAGAGTAGGTGAAACTGCGGGGGAATAGAGGGTTTCGAATAAAAGTCTCATCAGATATCCTTTATAACTAGGAACTATTTTTGGGACTTACTAGAAGTGATAGGACCTCATTGGTTTTAGTTGATGTAACAGTTACCTATAGGCTCGATTTGTTTGATTTGTTAAACCCCCGGGTCAAACAAGATTTGTAGATAATAGCAGTTATTTAATAACAAAAATATAGCTGATGTAGGGTTAATGGTTGAAGCTGAATTTTACACTATTAGATACTTTACTTTATTTAATAACTGAATGAATAATCAATCAAAACACTAAGAAATCAGGTGTCATTGATCTACAAAGTTGTTTTCGCGTAAAAAACTAAGATAGTAAACTTACCTGCGTAAATAAATTTGAATACTATTCGACGAAAAAATTCGCACTAACACAAATTCTAGGACTTCTCACCATCAAAAAACTTGTAAAATATGTTTTTTTTTTATAAAATTAAAATGCTTAAATTAAAACCGTTTAAATTAGTCTTAATTATTCGTTTAGTTGCTAATAGGTGGAATTTGGACTGAAATGGTCAATTTATAAACATTTTTTGATGTTTTTTATTTGAGGAAAATGTAGATCGGATATTGGTAGCAAGTTATCTCTGGCAGATGTTTGTATTTTTGAGTCGTAATAGAGAAGAAAGTTGGACTTCTGAAAAACAATCTAGATTGTATTATACTTAAGTAGGTCCTGGCTTATCACGTATCAATAACAGCCCGCGAGCCACCATCCATTGCTAGACAGGTTAGACTATATAGGTCTCCTCTAAAAATGCCCGAAACAACAATTTGTCGAACACACAAAGCGGGAATCGAACCCGCTACACGCCCAGCCACCGCATCAACCGTGCAGTCCTTACTCCGTCCTCTCCGTAAATTCTTACAATAATCACAGTTTAGTGAATAACTACATAGGTAACTAAAATAAAGATAAAAACAAAAACACATAGGTAACCAGGACCTTTAAAATGTCTTGTCTATTCTAGATTTTATTAACTCTAACATTCTTCCAATATACCTAAATTCAAAATAGGCATTTAACAATGTCCATATTTAAAAAAAAAGTTGCGAATAAATCAATTTATTTTTTGTTATCTGTAGAAATGAAAGACGGCCGCATCATGCGTGGTCGACATTTTATTTAGAAATTATTCTTTTTACGTCAGCAAACATCATAAAAAATACAGTTTTCTACAATAAATAAAACATAACGATGTTATCCGGATTTGATAACAGAACTGCAAATTAATTATTTTAATTAGTAATTCACAGGAAACCTAGTTTCGTATGTAAATCCTAATTTGGTTAATATTTATTAGGCGTATTGTTTAATTTATATGTCTGTACAGGTGTCAATGACTGATCATTAATGTTTTAATTATATATTTCCTGTCCATCTGAAAAGTTATTTGATAATTATTTACTCGTAAAAAAACCAAAAGTGTCCGTAGTCGGAACATACCATACGTAAGTATCTTCGAAAAGGTAGGTTGAGGGGCACATTATCTTAACTTTAACTTTATTCTTGCATTGAGTAGGGTTCACCTTGAACTTAGAATTACTGTAACCAACTTCTTCCATGCTTAACTCACTCGAAGAAGGTAATTTTCATAAGATGTATCACGATAAGTGTTCAGCGCCGTCCATGGACATACACTCTAGAGGAGTTACTAACGCGTCGCCGACCTCTACATGTATCATTAAACGGTTTTATTTAGTTTGCCCCGTTGGGTTATTCAAGACAAAAATATTAATTGGTTAAGATTAAATATTAGTTGGTTATTGGTTGACCATTCAATATAAACTCATTAAAACCGTTTAATATAAGAATATTTTAGTGGCAAGCTAACTTAATTAGTTTGGCAAAAGAATCATCATCATCATCATCAGCCTATAGCAGTCCACTGCTGGATATAGGCCTCCCCAATTGTTCGCCACTTTGCTCTATCACTAGCGACTCGCATCCAGCTCCTGCCAGCCATCCTGCGCAGATCGTCACTCCACCTCGCCTGGGGGCGTCCTACACTACGTTTACCGAGACGCGGGCAAAAGAATAGCACCTACCTATCGTAAGTAAGTACTTATGTACATCCAGTAACTTAAGATTTAATAAATAAAATTCTCGACAGCAGAGAACACAGCATTCCTAATTGGCCCCAAACAGTTGCAACTAGAGGAAAGAGGGTAGAGGAAAGAGGTCGGCACACAGCACATAGACATTAAAATAAAATATGATTGAAATAGGAGCGACGCGGGCCGCTCTGTGTTTACATCGGCCGTTTGTCTATGTTTACAGCTAAGTCTGAATAACACCTTAATTGGAGTGGGTCACTGTACAGGAAGGTTGCAGAAGGCTAGTGTAATAAGCAGTCTCAATTAATCATCTTACTGCCGCACTCAAAGACATTTAATGATTACTTAAATATTCCTTAACCATTAAATGACTCTGAGTACGACGGTATCGGTTTGTATTACGTTTAAAGTAATCAAAACGAGAGCACGTTCGGCGCTCTGATTGGTTGTTTGATGTGAATCGGTCAATCAGAGCGCCGAACGCACTCTCGCGGATTCTCGCTCTCTCGCAGACTGGAGTGATACCACGGCTGCACAGAAAACCGACGTGAAACTGGTTACTGAATGCCCAATTACCAACCTTCCTAGTCCCCGATTCCCCAACAAACCCTAAACACCTAACACCCAAAAGGCCGGCACTGCATTTGTAACGTCCTTGGTATTTCGTGTGTCCATGGATGGCGGCGATTGCTTACCATCAGGTGATCCCCTGCTCATTTACCTACCGTCTTATAACACAAAAACAATCTTCATTACAAAAAATAACAGCAGAAAAAGAAAACTGGGGCCTTAGTCTGCTATTACAATTGTGTCAGAATGGTCGATCACTGAACAGTGCGAGAGGGACGGAGCTATACAACCTACATAGCTCCGTCCATCTCGCACTGCAAGCAAAGTCAAAGACTCCAAAACTGTTCCGAATGGACCTTTTCCCGCATCACTACATAGTGCCCTCAGTCGGTTGTCATCAAACCGAGTGATATTTGACCTCACCTCTACACGGAACCCATTGACCGGCGGCGGAGTGCCGGCGAAACAACAACTTATTATTAAAGTCTCACTAATCAGCGGTCTTAAGATTAATAAGTTATTTTAAGTAAGTACTTATTGTGTTTGGCAAACGATTCACTTTAGCTGGCATAGTTAAGTGATTGTGACTTCAATCGTACTTATGTGCAACTTATAGTAACTTTACTTATAGATTCAAGTGTTTTAAGGATTATTTTACTTATTGATAATAGTTTTTTGTTTATAAATTATTTATTTTGGACTGCCTCGTTGGTCTAGTGGTCGCAATTGCGACTTGAGGACAAGAGGTCTTGGGTTCGATTCCCGTGTCGGAAATTACTGGGCGTTTTTCGGTTTTTCAAAAATGTTACTGTTGTAGCTAAAGTGGGTGTACACTACACAATCGCATCATCGTGCCGTAATGTGCAGCTCTGCCTACACCTTCGAGGATAAAAGGCGTGACGTTGACATATTTTTACATAGGCTTTGGCTGGATCGGTTGCTATGCAACGTGCGGGTTAGATTCCCGTATCGGAATAATAGTTTGCAAATTGTTTCTTCAGGCCTGGGTGTGATGTACTTACCATACAAAATGTGTGTGTATAAATGCTCTCATGACATAGAAGAAAATCCTAGCGTACACCATATTTTTAAACCTGCATTCAAAAACAACTTGAAATAAAGTTACTTTTAAGATTAGCAGTCTTACTGCCACACTCAGAGTCATTTAATGGTTACTTAACCCAGTCCTTAGCAATCGTTTTCTATACAAAATCGTTACTAAAGAATCGTTTAAGTAATCATTAAATGTCTCTGAGTGCGGCAGTTAATAATTTTCTAATTCCCGTATAATAACATTTAATTTCACTTTGATAGGACAATAATGACTTCTTTACGTGGATATCTTCACGCCCTCCAACTTTACCAGGGTGGACAGTTACATTCTTTGCCACAATGGCGATTCTCTCATAAAGATAGCTTTAGGAATTTAGATGATGATAACTCCGTTTGGGCTTGGCTCTGCCTCAAGCATTTGAAAGAAAAAGCAAACATAGGCTTGGTAATGTCTTACTTAACCCATGACAGCACAATGTTTATTATAGTTCTTCTTATGATTTTAATTGAATTAATGATTATTTAATTAATTATTCACAATATATAGGATTTTCTAGCGACCAATTTATCGAACTTTATGCGGTAATGTGTTAACTGAGAAATCAAAAAAATTAAAAGTTACTTAGTAAATATCTTGCCAGACCCGAGAATTGAATCTACTTTCAACAGTGCAACGGTTCTATTAGCGACCACTTAATTAAGAAGGCAGTTAGTCAGGAAATGAAGATATTATATACATTTTTAAGTGTGGGAGAGCAATGCTGCGACACGAATGGGCCGGCTCGACCAAAATGATACCACGGCCTCACAGAAAACCGACGTGAAACAACGCTTGCGTTGTGTAAGTGAGGTTATCAGAGGCCCAATTACCTCCCTTCCCAATCATCCTAATCTCCGATTCCCCAACAAACCTTAAATTCCTAACCCCCAAAAGGTCGGCAACACACTTGTAACGCCTCTTATGTTTCGGGTGTCCATGGGCGGCGGCAATTGCTTACCATCAGGTGATCCGTCTGCTCGTTTACCATGACCATAAAAAAATACAGTAAATATAGATAAGTTCATAAGTGAAGTTCGATCCCCTATCCTCCTGTTTGACAGTCGCGCCCGTGACTACTCGACCAAGGAGACAATAGACATTCATGTCAAAACATAACTAATGGTTAGTGGTGAAATAGTTTACTATCTTCAAAGGTAGTTTAAGTTTAAACCGTAATAATTTGACTAGAAACAACAGCTTGGTGATGTCTTACGGTAGCTTGTTATAAATAGGTACTTTGACACATTTTTTTTTTATGTTACACGAATCGGTTTTTGGGAAGATTGGGAAGGGTAGATAATTGGGCCTTCGGTAACCTCACTCACACAACGAAACGCAACGCAAGCGTTGTTTCACGTCGGTTTTCGGTGAGGCCGTGGTATCACTCCGGTCGAGCCGGCCTATTCGTGCCGAAGCATGGCTCTCCCACACTTTATATTGACGATTTATAATGACAGTTGTATTTTTTTAAACGATTTAGGAAAAGGTAACTTTTAACTAGGGTTTTTGGGTGAAGGAAAGTGAGCTTTTTGAGTACTTTTTTTGCTGTTACGAATTTTATTTATGATTAATTAGGGTCATTGCAAAATGCATAATAAGCACCTACCTTAAGCTACTGTTTAAGATTGGTCTAGGGTTCAAAATAAAAATTGCAAAGAAATTGGCTTCAAAAATGAAAACGTAGTTTACTCCTTAATAATTTTTTATCCCACGAAAGGGTAAGCACAAGCAGAGGTCACAGAGGTGCAAATTGGATGCATTACCACTCATCGCCACTTTCATTGTGAGCCCCTTATAATAGGAGGCGAGTCTAGTCACTAGTCTTATACACAGAATTCTAGACTTCATGTTATTATAGAGAATGTCGAAAATAAAGCAAATTCTTAGGTATCTCGACTTATAAAAAATATGAGTGTTTGTTAATTGTCTTTCGCAGCAGTTTTTCATGATATGATTTTTGTTGAACTACGTACTTAAAATAAGTAGTTCGTACCTAGGCTGTGCAGTGATGTAAGCTACTTTTTTCCTTGCACCATATTTTTCGACGAAACCGCGGGACAGACAAACCAAAAACCTTAAATTAAATAATTACGCCACAATACACAACTAATCTAAATAAAAATACAGTTACGAAAAAGAAGACTTGAAGAAATTCTCGATTCAAATTTTAAAGTTCGGCTCCCGACTATGTATCGAAGTGATCCGAAGGCGCTCGGCGCTGGGGTCGGCAAGACCGGTCGCATTCGGGGCAACCGTTACCCGACCAACCCACGTGCAAGCCACCTTATATCTTCGAGCAAACTGACGCTCGGGAAATGAGGAAAAAATTCCAAACTATCAATGTTTAGGAAAAAATGGAAATCGTTTGTGTCATTAGAATAAATTATGTCAGCTATTTTCCGTAGTGCTTACATGTTATAACCAAACAAAGGAGGCAGTTAGCAATATTATCAAAATTATGAAAATTATATCTTTCATTGATTGCAACATGATCTAAAATCTATTGTAGCATCATAATATGGAATGCACCATTGGCGCAGTGGCTAAGCGACCGACCGGCTGCTGCATCGAGTCGCTGGCGCGGGTTCGATAACTTCTACTCGCAAAACGCTTTATGTATCTTTTATATGTACAAATTGTTCTTCCGTTTCTAGTTGTACATGAGAAATTACATGCTACTAAACATATTCATTATCATCACGACATTGAGGTAAATTTTAAAGTGGAATGTCAAAAAAAGTAACCACAGCTTTGGCTAAAACATTTGAGCTTTTCAATTTATAAATTAACCAAAATATTTACACTAATCATAAACAATATGTAGGTACAACTTACCAAAATATAAAACTAAAACGAAGAAAAAAATCTTTCCTTTAGATTAAATTACCTTAATTTTAAACATATCTGTATTTCAATCCAATGCCATTTGATTCAATCAATTACTGTTATAATTGTAGGCTCACTTACCACTACGGGATTAGTAAAACCGTCAAAATTATGTTATACAAAATCTGCCTACCCATTACAAAAGAGCTAGGATGATGTTACATTATTGGCCATTGTAAATAAATAACATCTGGCAATATAATGACAGATTGCAAGCGTTCTCCCGAACACCGGTCATAATCCCAACTTATTGTTATAAAGTTATAATATAACATAACATCACATCACGCCTTTTCTCTTCTATTTCACGAAGGGGTAGGCAGAAGAGTAAATATTAATTTATTTAAATACAAAGTGGGTGTTACATTAATTTAATATTTTGTTGACTATGAGTATGAGTCCTATAGTCGGTAGTCTAATAAAAAGAGGTGAACCGGGAAACCGCCGATTTTCAAAAACCTAATTTAAGATTAATTGAAATAACTAAATGCTTTGAATTTGACTTTCAATAACCAATCTCAATCAAAAATCTTTAGATTAAGATCGATTTTTGACATTAGTTCTATAGTTTCTGTCAAAAATACGGATCAATCCAAAGATTTTGGTTTAAGATCGGTTATTGAAATTAGCAGTAAAATAAGAATAATTTAACATGGAATCTAGAAAACATTAGACATTTTAATTTGGATCTTGAAAATCCTTGAAGTTATATGGAAACTGACTCAGTAAGACTAAAATTGTATTAGTCTATAAGTAGACCTTTGCTTATCCCTCGACCATAGATAGGAGAACCAGGTGGTGAAGTCACATCTCAAGGAAACTACAGTTACAATTTAATAATCCACATATTCTTATACTTCTAATAAAGTCATGAATAATGGCGTCGATATAAATTATTTATTAAAGTAAATCAGACTGAGCGTCAGCGACAGGTTGGCTGGGCAGACAGCTGGCCCGGCAGCTGCACTGCGCATGCGTCCAGCGATACATGCGCGCGCGCATGTGTGGGTGACAACTCTGGTACAATGATGAGTATGTAAGGTTTAATTGTATTTTAATTTTATTTTTGTATTTGTTTAATTGGGTTAGTTAAGTTGATCAGGTAGGTTTGTGATATGGGGTGGTGTGATTTTTAATTAATTAATTATTACTTACATGTTTTAATGTTAGCTTGTTTGTTGGTGAACTTTCTTCATAGAAAGTGTGTTTAAGCTAGTGTCGTTAGGTTTATAAAATGTCGGAGGATTTCTCAATTCTGCGTTGTAGTTTCTAGGTGCCCCAGATACCCTGGGACGCACCGGACTTCAGTGTTCCGGTGTTTTCATGGTTGTACCTACATATTGTAGATCCTGGCTTACAGGAGTTACAGTGGTACGGGAGGTTGCGGAGGTCCCAATAAAAAACAGGTGCCCGAGATACCTGGAACGAGTACCTACAATCATTTAAAGACTTACTTTTTTGAAAATGCCTGTTTTATCCCTTTAGTCCACCACCATACATACATTAATCCTTATTTATTTATCCAGAGATCAGACCCAACACAGGGTATTCTGCAGCCATTACGACAATGTACACAAAGTTTGGTACTTTGTGTGCATTTGTGTGCAAACTGCCCATGCTTAGCATCAAACCTAACTACGTATGGTCCCAGTTGCACTTCACCATCAAGGCAGTTTGAGTCACACACATGTTACAAGAATTCTTCAAGTGAAGAAATGTTTATATCACTTGAGTGAAGAGGTTTTAAGTGTACCTAGTCGAGTGTGCTTGGGTCTCATGCTCATTAAATTATTATATGAAAAAACTTTGTTTACCAAATGTCATATTTCTGTAGTTTAATGAGATTGCTCAAGATTAGAGAGAAGTGTATTAGAATTATAATATAAACATTTTAAACACACACACACACACTACGTCACGCCTTTTTATCCCCGAAGGGGTAGGCAGAGGTGCACATTACGGCACCTAATGCCGCTATACAATATACACCGACTTTTCACCATTTGTGTTATAAGTCCCATGTAATAGGGGTGAGCCTATTGCCATATACTGGGCACAATTCCAGACGCCGTGCTACTACCGAGTAATTTTTCGAAAATCCGAAAAATGCCCAGTAGTAGGTACTTTGCCCGACTCGGGAATCGAACCCGAGACCAACGAGGCAGTCAAACATTTTAAAGTTTTTATTGTTACCTAGGCTTGTCTTCTTTTGTGTGGGGAAAATCCTCCTACAAACGTTCCTACTCCTGCATTTCTAGCCCTGGTAAACTCCGCTAAGTAGTCCTCAGCTCCGGATAACCCTCTTGTCTTAGCTGTAAAGGTAGGTATACGAAGTGAACCTATTGCTAACTACTTACTAGGAAAGGAATCACTAGTGTCTAACGTTACTAAAAACCTCTTTTATGACTAGAACCGAACCTTCTTTCATGAAATTTCTTTCATATTTCTCTTCAATCATTTGTTTCGATGGCAGGGACCTTCTTCAAATCAAACAAAGTACAAGAAATAGTATTGCAAAGTTAATAGCGTATAAGTTAACATATAAGTCCGGCAGAGGCCGGTTGCGCGTGCGCAATAAATCGTTATCTATACTTTATGACGTCCCGTAGACAAATAGTGCAGGCGACAGTGGGTAGGACTCAACAAAGAATGCGTTTAGGTAGGCTAGATATATAGGCGTACCATGTCTCATATCTAGTCTATACCATACCATACCAACCTACCTGAACTTTTGTAAACGTTTAGTTTTTATTTCAGTTTTACTATTGTAATATAAGTTTTTAAACTGACATGGTCACTAACACTAGTATTAGAACTTGAAACGGGATATTTACCATGTTTATTTGTGTCTATGAACTGAGTTTCATCCGTGATCATGGCGCTTGCAACAGTGCCGAAATATCGGAAACTCATAGACACAAATAAACATGGTAAATATTCCGTTTCAAGTTCTTTACTATTGTATTCTGTTTAAAAGTTTCATGATGTGATGTAAGTTTATTATCAGGATTGGCAGTCCACACATGGACTATGGGCCTTCTATAAATAAGAGTTTGACATAATCTCTTCTACTCTTACCATACGGCATGGAAACCGCAGTCTAAAAAGTTCAGATCTATCTAAACGCAAGGCAGCAGCCCTCGAAATGTGTTGCTCTTACAAACCACATGATAATAAGAGGTGTTTTCAAACGTTTTCTACTCCAATGACACCACACGGCTTAACCATTCACTACCAACCCTCGAAAGACAAGAACCACTAATCAAAAATACATTCAGAGACAGATTTACAACCATCAAAGGGTTTCAAAACACCATATGTGTCATGTGACAGTTTTGACCTAAAAAATGGTCTGACCAGGTCTAGCCAGGTGTGGCGGGGGTGTGCTCGCGGGGTGGAGGGGGTGGCAGATGCGAACGCAGCTGGTTGCGCACGCGTCGGTTCGTCCGATCGACGCGAGCGCACGTTTACGCACCTTTTGTAAAGCTATGCACTTTTTGTTCCTGTGTGATTGCGTTTAGATTGGAGCCTGTTAGGTTTTAAGTAATTTTAGTGTACAAGTTGTATGGTTATAGTCTTTAATTGTAGGTTAAATTGTTGTTTATGAAGTTTGTTTTGGACGTCCTGTAGTGGGCAAACTTATTGTTACACGTTACTTTAATAATAGGGATAAGCACGATGGCTTATTCAATTCTCAGGTTGATTATACAATAATTTCTTTTTCAGTATTACGATCACGAGTAATTAAATAATTTTGTTTTTCAGTCTGTAGTCTAGAATGATGCTTATTTATTGATGTACCAACATCGCCAGTGAAGTCTCACTGGCAGTCGCCAAACAAGGGTTTTGGTTGGCTTGCAGTCGCGGGGAAAATGTTATTGGAGTTTTCAGTAATAGTACAGATTCAGAAAATGGGTATATTTTATACATACATATGGTATGGTTATAGATATACGATAAAAAGATGTTCTGGGCTCGGTAAGGTAACTGTAACTGTAGCCAGAAGATTTAAAGAAAATGTTCCTAAGTCCCTAGTAGTCCAAGGCTGCGGAGAACCACCGAGGCTCCGGCTCGATACTGACTAAAAACCACCCAGTTCCTACTCCTGCTTTCCGAGCCGGAGTCCCGGTAAATCGCTATGGTAACTCCTCACCTCACTGAGAACTTGAGATACATGTATATTTAAGCAATGTGCTGACTCCGTATTCGTTATCAGCGTGAAGGTATACAGGATGTTTAGACTCGCATCCCGCTGATGTGACGGCCACCCGATGTATGCGCCTACGCATCACATACCTACTTAATTAATTAAATGATTTACGGCCAATATTAATAACTGATTGTAATCTGAAATGTGGATCTATGTAGGTTTTTGATTGAAACTCAATAGAAGTAATGTCGATAATCAATCTTAATCCAAAGACTTTGGGTTGAGTTAAATTAGAGATTTACAAGTTATTTTGCTTATGATATGTATTTTAATTGATATTCTAATGACTGAAACTGAAAATCGTTGTACCTACAGAAACGACTTTGGGTTCGATTCAGCGAAACGTGTCGCGTGATTTTTATATTACACAAAGAGTTGCTCCGTACGGGAATCGAACCCGCTACACGTTGCGTTGTTGTTTCGTGTCTGGATGTATGTGAACTTGTATGTTTGTAAACGCATCCACGACAGGAGAAAATCCGATATCAAAAATCACCACAGACATACATTTTTGTTCCGGTTCTACCTATGTGAGATTCATATAAAGTATTTATATCTAGTAGCATAAAAACAAGTAAGTTCTTTAACAACATAGATACCAAACACACAATTATTTCCTTTTAAGATTAGCCATAAAATACTTAATTAACTGAGCTATAGGAAACTGAGCTATCCATTGAATGAAACAACAATAGCATCGGGTAGATCAACACAAAAATTTCGATCAGCCAAAACGTACATTTTTATGTTTTCCGAGAAACTTACTGAGGCCAAAGCTATAACCATACTTAAACCACAACGAAAAACTTACACATACACCTTATTACCTTTAAAATAAGGTTTAAAATCATTTTCCTTGACAGCAAAATAATTTTGTAAAGAACAACCAACTTCCTTTTGTTTTAAAATGAAACAAAATTCGCATCATAGCTTGTTGTATTGCGAAATGCGTTCTTTATTTGAATTTTGAAAGGAATAATAGTTTTAAGAAAAAAAATGGTTGAGGTTTTAAAATTTTAAATGGAAAAGGGATTTTGGGCGCGAAATTGTTCTGTGTTACTTTTAAGAAAATCACAGGTACACAGTTTTTAGTTAATCTGCACATAAATAGACAAAGATTTTTGTTGAAAGGCTACTGAGATCTTTTATGATGCATTGTTTGCAGAGCTGAGCTTGGAGCGTAGACATTGGATTTATATTTCTAATCCTAAAGTCGTCTTTAATGCAAGTTAGCCATTTTAGTTTTTTTTTTATGGAATAAGACGGTAAACGAGCATACGGATCTCGTGATGGTAAGCAATCGCCGCCGCCCATGGACACTTGAAGCACCAGAGACGTTACAAGTGCGTTGCCGGCCTTTTGGGGGTTAGGAATTTAAGGGTTGGGAAGGGGGGTAATTGGGCCTCCGGTAACCTCACTCACAAAACATAACGCAAGCGTTGTTTCACGTCGGTTTTTGGTGGTATCACTCCGGTCGAACCGGCCTATCTATGCTGAAGCATGATTCTCCCAATCTTATTATCATTTATTTAGTAGTATCAGTTATTAACCCACTTCTTTTTATTATTAGATAGTTCTTATAAATGCTAATGAAAGATATAAATAGTGAACCAAAAATATCTAAAAAATCAGGTATTTTTGAAATAGATACGATCAATTTAAAATTCAAAAATTTAAGTTAAAATCTGTCGAAGAGAAAATAAAAAATCATTTCCTTTTTCGTTTTATAACTCACACCATAGACTAGAGAAAGTGCCTACGATACAGGTTTTTATTTTTTTATTATACCTAAGGCACACTATTAATAACATTTGTCACGATTTAAAAGTAAATAAATACTTGTCTATTCATTAACTGTTTCGTGTTCTTAAAATGTAAAGGTTAAACTTTAAAATAAAGTATATTTTTTTCCAAAACAGGATTTTTTTTGAAGAAATCTTTATTTGTATTTTTTTATTTTAATAGTAAGTTTGTCATTGGGGAGGCCTACGTGCAGCAGCGAATGTCTTATCAATACGATGACGATGTATGTACGACACGTAATTTTGTAAATAGAGAAAAGTAAGTAGACTCGTTTATTTCATTACACATTAATCAATATTACGATCACGAGCAATTATAATGCAGTCAGAAAACAAACATTTTTGTTGTTGACTCGGCTAATATTCAGAAATATTATAAATTAGCCAGCGACTTCACCCGCGTTCCCGTGGGATAAAAATTAGGCTATGTGTTATTCCAGACTATAATCTACCCCTATACCAAATTTCATTCCGATCCCTTTAGTCGTTTTGACGTGATTGACTAATAAACAGACACACAAACTTTCGCATTTATAATATTAATAAGTATTATAAATTAACATTAAGTTAAGGCAAGGAGCCGGGAATCTAAGCAAAAGAGGGTTGATTACCCTATTGCAAAACTTAGGTACTGTTTTAGACTAGAATTTTAAAATAGACTAAAAATACAATTGATTTTTTGTATGCAACTACATTTCAACAGGTAATATTTCTTTGCTTTATAAAGAAATAGAAAGAATAGCGAGCTTACCTAGTTCATTTTAATATATTCGCAAAAAGGTTTTTGCAAAGTGACATTAAGGCGCTTCCCGCCTTTTGTCAGAGAATAGACAATTGTTACTATTTTTTTTAAATGCCTTCGTTCAGGGTAGTTGGGACTTCGTGTAGTTTAAATTATATTGTGTTATTGTTAACTAATATTACTTTTGCAAGTAGAAATATGAATAGTTAACTAGTTTTGGCATTTTTTTGAGTTTTATGGCACAAAACATAACTCCTTTTGTTCCGCAGTAAGGTAAAGGTTTCCTTACATTGTGGGTTTCTAGATACCCGCACTTTTCATCTGTTAAAGTCCATTGTATTGCTAACAATCCTAGACATCTTGTCTGAGATTTTCTGAAGCTGAAAAAACTAGCTATTGAATCTATTTTGATGATTTCAATAAACTTTTGTCGTCGCAAACGCAGTCGATGCGCTGGAGGTCTTGTGTTACATTTGTGGGCGGGAAAATTATGATTATTTTATCGATACTACGTTTTTTTTTTATACCTATGTTTAAGAATCGAAAACATTGTTTTCCTAGAATAAAATTTTTCCTCTAAAACGTAAATGAACCTAAGACAAAAAAAATCTGAAACGATCACAGATGATCAAATTATTTACCTACAAACAATGTAACACAGTTCATTCATAAAAAAAAAAAACAACAAATGATCCGAATCATCGACAGACCAAACATTTGATCAATGACATGAGTAATTACGTCATATTGTCACTTGGACCATGTTTTATCTTGCACAGCCCAGCACGTGGGTTTCGCGTGCGTTGTCAGATGTTCCTCTCTGTGTGCTATGTAATCTGTGGCGGTTCGCAGGTAGCTCAGGATGGACGGTTTGAATGTCGAATCTCAGGGTTGCAATACTCCAAACTTATACCCCTTCATTCATCTTTGCCAAAATGGGTAATCGGTAAATGCAAATCCGAGCGATTAATTTTAGCTCCTCAATGATTTTATTCCTAAATTAATATTTATTGTACAGTTTATGTTAATCGTTTCATTTTAAAATACTCAAGGTTACGCGTGTGGTTGGATTCAAGACCAAATCGAGGTCTTTTTAGGAATTCCGTAACTATGTTAATTTTGCTGCCGGAAGTGTATAGAAAAAGAAAATTCTAATACCCCACAAAAAGTTGGATAAGTACGGTATTGTGTCAAAAAATGTCATTCGATATACATATTTTTACTAAAACTAGAGTAAGTATTTGTTTTATTTAACTTTATAAAGTCGACTTGTCGTCTCTTACAAACAGACAACAAGCCGACATTCTGACCACATGAACTTTGATTCGAACCACGCGAAAAGCTTGGTTATGCGTCATTGCGCCCGCCGACACGTTGCAAGCGCGGAACGTGTCAAGGATCACAACTTTCAAATGTTGAGAATTAGTTGGAACATTTTCCCCGCACTTCGTGTGAAATTTTCACGCTGACAACACAGTCGGGAAGTTCAGGAACCACTTCCCAGAACGATAAAGGGCCGGCGCAGGGTGCGGAGGCGCGAGGGGGGGAAGACGGCGCGACAGCTGCGCGCGCGTCGCTCCCCGCACCGCACGCCATTCCGTCGCCGACCGTCGTGGCGAGTACACGTCCGCGAAACTTCTCTAGTGAAATACGCGCGTAACATTCCGTTTGACTCGAGTGCGTGACTTCAAACTTTCAAGTTATAAATGAAGTATTCATTCACGTATTTGGAGGAGCGCGTCAGCATGGAGGCGACGAACCGTCGAAGGACGCGACTCGGGCGCGGCGCAGGAGCGGCCGTCGGCATCCTTTGTCCGGGAGGCCCGTGTGGCTGGGCGGTGACTGGCGCTATATTCGGTTTGTGTGCGATATTGCACCAGTCCCGGCCTATCCAAGCGGGCCCGTCCGTCGAAGACCGCTATTCAGGCACTCAGCATCCGCGGCGCGCAGTCCCGTTAACCGGCCGGTCGGTCGTTCACTGCGGTGGCCACGCTTAGGACGCGATTCGGTGTAAACGTTGTGACTTGTATCAAATTGCACCAATCCCGGCCTGCCTGTGGTCACCGCGCCGTGGACTGGAACTCGGGACCGCTTCACACGTGCAGGACCCTCGCCAGGTATTGCAGACCCCGTGCAAGTACCCTCACACAGGAATGTTGCATCTCTAACATCGTGACTAATAACTCTAACAACTTTTCTGTACACTAGGTCAGCTCTAAGGTCGTTTTGTGTTCTCAACCAAATACCTATTTCTTAATGTATCATTCGTTTTTGTATAAAACTGCATAATGTCGCAAGTTCTGTAACCTACCTACTTCCGTGTACTATGTGCCGATGCTAGAGGTACCTCCACATATTTCGGATGGTAGAAAGTTCCGAGCTCGTGGTAAATGATTCATATTGTAAGAAAGTTATTCGTTCCGAGGTGACTGAATTGATAAAGTGTAGACACCGGTCGATGCAGGCAGACCGGTTTCGTCGTAAATCGTAATGTGCTATGTTAAGTATGCTTATGTATTTTGTAGCAGACCGCCAAATCGAAGGACATTTTACGGAGATTGGCTCGAACTAGGCTGTGACGATCAATTTAGGAACAGCTGATTTCTTCATTCATGTTTTATTCAATATTATTTGCATAGTCATTCTGTCATTGATTTGCAACTTTAGCTAAGTATTTTAATTAGTAGGCACATGCATAATTGGCCTAACTGTTTACCATTCGCCGGCTTTTTACAGTGTCAATGTTTCTCTGGCTGTGTACTACCTAATTGGGTGTAGGAGCGCATTGTAATAACAGTTGACAATGAACTTGACCGCTAGCTTTCATCCTGACCCCGGCGCATCTACTTACACATTCTGCTTTACGATTTATTGCAATAAATATTCCATGTTTCTATTGTTACCAACTCAAAATGTTTATTATAATGCCGAAGGTAGTTTTCTCCGCAACATATTCATTGGTACTGTTTCTGTACTAGTGATGTGCAACACTTAGGTCGAAATATTTCCGGTACATCAAAACATTGTTTCGAATTCGGTTGCAGGTCAAATAACTTTACGATATGCGGTTATCTGTCAAATTCGTGTAGAGCCTACAGCTACGGTAAATTATGAGTTGTGTCGACAGTTATGTCTGATGACGGTAGGTGCCTACGCGTTTTCGGCTCATGTGTAAAAGTAGGTTCGTATAAAGTGGTACAAATGGCTCGTATCTAATAACTTAAATCTTGTGCGACTGAGAGACATCAGTTACTCGAGTTTCATGTTAGCGGATCTATATTATATCGATTATAACTATCGTTTTATATCGTGTAGGTTAACTTTTTTCGTAATTGGAGCCCGTTGCACTGACGTAAACGTGTTAATATGTCACCAGATGTCGCTTGTCAGCATTTTTATGCAAACTAAGCACCATTAAGCTTATCGCTACATAGATACTTCTCAACATGGTATAGCATTATCGTATGAACTCGACGCCGTGAATCAAGCGGAAAGATGATTCACTAAGCAAGTTGAGAAACCGTGCAACCGTTATGATTTAAATTGCAACAGCTGTCATGGGGCATTCACGAATTGCGGTACCTACATACCTTGGTCGTGTTTATTAACAAAAACTTATCTTTCGACAGATTAGCTCGCGTACTTGTATCGTCACAAGTTAGTACATGTTTGAAAGTATTTCAACGATGTAAGCTATTCGTTGGAACGACATTAATGCGGAAATAAAATGTTAGTGCAAATATTATGACACCGTCATTATAAATTGTGTAAAATATTGCTTTTAACATTACCCGCCACCAATATTCATAACATTTCCTAAATCCAAAAACTTCAATTACCGCCAAAACTTTATCCATAATTTTACTATCACCGACCATCCAATGCATCCACAAATCTTTTTACAAGTTAAATCATCAACAGCCTGTAAGTGGCCAATGGCTAAAGACCTCTTCTCATACGGAGAAGGTTTGAGCATTAATCACCACGCTTGCTCAATGCGGGTTCCAAACATATAATTAGAAATTATAAGTACGGGTTTCCTCACGATATTTTCCTTCACCGTTAGTCAGTGTAGTATAAATATACTTAGAAAGTACATATAACTCAGAAAAAGTCACATTGATACTTTGCCGTTGGTAGGTTTTATACCTGCACCCTCATGCATGAGAAGCGTATCAAGCCTTCGGGCCACCACGACATAAACAACAAGTTAAAACTATAGTGAAAATCAAATCAAAACACGAGTTATAAAGCTTGAATTATAGAAACAGTTACTTTAACATGAACCCTGTAAGCCAATTACTGAAGTACAGAATAATATGTTAATGATTTGCCAATGCGACATTGACTCTGCGTCTCCTAACTACATGACTAGTCGCTTTATCTCAGTACCGCATCTTTAACGGTGCTTGTAAAATGACCGCGCCAGGGAAATATACTGTGTACCTGTACTGTTTCCGTGTTCTCTGATATTGTTAGGGTATATTTAAGTATTTTATGTAAACTAGCCCTTGTTTAAAGCATTAACTGCTGAAAGAAAACTGTTGAAAGTAAATCCTCTGCTACGAGTGGCAGTTAACGTATTAACTATAATCCAAAATCTAGATAAACCGATTTTGAAGAGGACAAAAGCCGATCGCAATTAAAATGTTGGATTTAAGATGTATTCAAAAACATTCAATTTTCATGTATGTATGTAGTTTGGGCTTTTTGGACTTTGGCATTAGACTTACCCCCATATTACAATCTTTCACCACGTTGTTACCTTCCGTGGTATTTAAATCGGTGATAATCTGGTTCTGAGCAGTGCATGGTGTTTTTGCCTGTTTTTGAGAACATATCATGAAGAAGACGTTGAATCTTTCTCAATGATCTGACTAACATTGAGCATTTATTCACATGAACTTCAAAATTAAGAATTATGAAACAATTAGAAGGTAGTAATATAATTTCGAATATCCAAGCAGCTTTAACGAGTACCAGCTCAAAAAGCAGGAGAAGGTACGGGGTTGTTTTTATTCAGTAAGAGTTTGACACTCTTGCCTGACTCACTCTTGCCTGACCCAAAACGGGAAAAGTAATTAGATTATAATTCCTTCTTAAAAAAAAACTTTGACGACTAACAAAAGATAGGAAAGAGCTAATAAACAGGAAGATAATTTTGTAACTCATGGTAATTTTACAACAAAAGTAGTTTTACATCCATAAAGAAAAAAGTCGGTAAATGGGCTTTCGCTCGACGAGTAAAATGATTGATTTGACAAAAGTACCGACAACTTTTACCTGACGGTCTTGCGAACAATGGATAGGTCTTAGCAAGGAATTATTTTTACTGTCTTTACCTGAACCCTGGACCCTTTTCTACAACTAATGTAACAATTGCTATTGTACGAAAACGTTATTTGATATTTACCTTACCCTTGTAACAAAAATTTCTAAAAAAAATGTACCCGCACCGACATTTTTTTAACAATTGTCTAATTTTTTGTGGGTATTACATTTTGTTAAATGATATTTCTATAACCAATGTTAATGTACTCGGTTGTAAATAGATAAGTTTAACATATTATTACGATTTCTAGGAACACGTTTACCTAGAATGTCTATTATAAAACAAAATCCCGTTTACAGAGTTAATGGAAATGTAATTGACTTTCCGGTGTTCATAAAAGCTGAACTGGATACAAATTCTGCAAACTACGTTATTTATGCTGACTTTAATAGTAACAATGAACCTATTACACAATCAGACATAATAATTGTTAACAAAATCATGATAGAAAATAAAAAATATCGATTAAAAAAATCGATAAACCAGAAAACTACCACACACAGCCCTACTATTAAAAATGTTTTGTTTACTTTTTTTTTGTATAATCTATATCAGCTACAAGATAATCCGTTATACAGCCAAGATGTATGTACGTTTATGATAATTCATGCGCGTTTGTTATTAAATTAAAGCGAAGCACAACGGTCTGGTGGTTTCATGTCAAGGTCCCCTACCCTAACGAACTTCTACTACATGAGCACGTGTTCATTTTCGTGTTTCGAATGTTAAGTGGCTACTGAAAAGTCCTCTTCACGCACGGAGAAAGTTTGAGCATTGATTCAAGTTTTGTAAATAGTTTTTGAATGTATTGTATTGAATTTGTTATCTGTGATGTGTTGTTTTGTTGACAAATGTCAAATTGATTAATTTATCACTTTGTTTTAAATATGTAGGTACATACGATTAATTTAGATTTGATTAATTATTTATAGACAGAAATAGAAAATATTTGTAGCTATTTATAACTGATTTGTTTTAAAATAATGTTTTAAGTAGAAAAATACTACCTACCTATATTACAATTTAATCTGCAACTAAAAAATATAATCATAATGATTTGTAGCACACATGTGTTGTTGTGTTCTCGAAAAAGAATGTTTACGAAAACGTCACTGTCAAAAATACGAATATGGAATTTTCTCTGTACATTTTAATTCCACGTAATTAACCATGAATAATTACTTAATTAGTTCATTAATTTTATTGTTAACTGTCCTCGTAGATTTAATTTTATAAATCACGTTTCAAATTTCATACATATTATGTTACTGTATTTATGTTCTTGTCTTTGTATTTACCTACTTTCACGTAAGTACAGGAAAACGCGCGAAAATCACCACGTTTTCAAAATGGCGGCCGCACTGCAATGTAGGTACCTACTCAAAATGGCATGAGTACCTATAACCTGTTTTGTCATCGTATGTTCTACTTTTAATATTTTTTGCGCATTTGCCTGTGAATATTTTTAATTTCAGACATTTTTTTTGCACGGGACGTCACGCAGCTGTTCTCAAATGGCCTTTTCTGTTTACCGGACAAGCGTACGCGCAGATGGCCGTTTTACACAAAGGCGTCGGGCGCTAAGGGTGCCTATTGAGTTCGGGGTCCACGGTTTGCATTGCAAAGGGATTTTAAGAAAACCTGATAATGCGTGAGATGAATGCAAGATTAGCATGGGGTTTTTTGCAGATTACCATGGTTGGTCCAGTAGCTAAATCTACGGACAGATAAGCATCTACAGTGGGATTACTTTTTTTATGTAGCTTGAAAGTCCTTTGACTTTCTCTCTCTCTATTTGACTTAAAAAAAAAAACAATTAACTAAGTTTCAAGTTGTTTTTTCTTTTACGATTATCTATCACATGTATCAACCTCCAATGGTTAGGTTAGGTTAGAAGAAAGAAAAGTGCTTTTCTTCAGTTTTCGTAGGGAGTCTTGAATTGTGATCAGTATAATATATCTATAGGCCAGTATAGGCCCTTACAAACAATACATATAATTATAATTTCATATAAAGCAGATTCAGATGTAATCAAAAAAACACATTTAATTGCTAAAATACTACGATCTTACAATTTAAATGGGATTCACATAATATTATGTTTTGCTTAATCTATAAGCATGCAAATATTTAATATTGACACAGAAATATAAGTTTGTTTTTATGTTATAATACAAACTAACTATTGGCTACTAAAAAAATTGAAACTTATAATATAGCATACTTTCTCTGTTCGTTTTTCTTTAAATCGATAGTCTTGATTAAAAGATAGGATAATTCTTAGGTAGTCTACCTCTGGTCTGCACCACAGACATTCAATTACGTTCATTCAGTTCGAGAATGTTTTTGTACACAGTTCAAATTGTGAGTCATCCAGTGAGCTGTAGGAAATTGGTTCATATTATATCAGTTATATATGTAGGCCTGTAGGCCACTGTTTTCAAACTCACGAATTATATCGATGATTAAAAATTTAATGGCTTTTTCAAAAATGGAACATTTCGGTGCCTGGTTTATTTTGGAAATGAGATATGGTGAACAGAGAAAATAAAAAAATCCAAACGAAACAGATTATCACATTTATATGTAATATATATGTAATATTAGTATGATACAGTATATTTTTAACATCACTCTTATAGGTAACGGCTTAACGGGACAGGCAGAGCTGTTATCATAGTAGGTTCGAAATTAATTTTTTTTTCACTAGTATAGTAAGTCTTGTCATATGGCTCATCACAGACAACACTAGTTTGTTAATTACTAATTAACTTAACATTAAATAAAGTAATATTGGAAATATAAAAATGACTTTTATTTGAAAAAAAACTACCTTTAATATCCCAATAAGGGTTAGCACAGAAGCTCAAACCAAGCTTTTTCAAGATAAAAGTTACAAGATAAAACTTGCATAAAATATATTTATCAAAGTAAATATAAAAAAGGATTGTTAAAAACAGGTACTTAACTAAATTAATTATTACTATCGTAATCCCCTAAGTAGGAGTAGGACTAGGAAAGTAAAGCCGAAAAACATTATAAAGCTATATACATAATATGTATATAATGTACCTACTTACATAGTTATAGCATTGTGACGACTACTCGTATCACCTCTTATGAAATTCATCGAAACAAATGAATAAAACTATTGTTCTAAATATAGAGAAGTCAGGCTTGTATGTATGTTTGTTTATATGTAGATATCAGGGCCATATTATACGGGTCCCTGGGTGACACGGGCCCCCAACATGACGATCTCCGGTCCGGTCATCGTAAGTGCGGGTGCAGACAGCGAGCAAAGGTAGTTCGCCCAGAACTCAGAACCAGACCAGTGCGTAGGGCGCCTAGCATTTCGCGCGCGCCTCAAAGAGTCATCAGACCACCACAGATGGGGCTCAGTAGGGCTGATGCCGATCCGGAGTTGCGGGCTATTTAGCGGATTACCGGGGCACCAGCTCGAAAAGCAGGAACAGAAACGGAGTGGTTTTTAGTCAGTAAGAGTCTGACACTCTTTTGCCTCACCCAAGGGGTGGGATAAGGTATTGGATGATCTTCCTCCTTAAAAAAGAGAAACAAAAGAGGGCCCTAAAGAAATTTTTATACGGGGCCCCGCCAAGCCACGCTACGGCACTGGTATGTATAAATGTATTCTATGTATATAAGTATATGATAAATTATTTCATACTCTGTAATATGTATGTTAAGTTATAATTGTATCTCATTTAACGTCACATCGGTTATTCCCCGAGAATTAATTATTTTTAGGTTGTTACATAGTTTGTCGCCTCTACTACATGGGACTTACAGGATAAATTGTGAAGTGGGTGTACATTGTACAGTGCTATAATGTACACCTCTGCCTACCTGTACGAGGATAAAAGACGTGAGGATATATAATATAATAATAGTTTGTCGTCTTGGAAAGATAACAGACAAGAGCTAGTCGTCGTATCGTCACGCCTTTTATCCCCGAAGGAGTAGGCGCATATTTCGGCACGTAATGCCACTGTACAATGTACACCCACTTTTCACTATTTGTTTTATAAGTCCCATGTAAGCCTATTGCCTTATACCGGGCACAATTCCAGTCTCAGTACTACTACTGAAAGTTTCGAAAAACCGAATTATATTAAAATTGTTACATAATATAAAAACAATAGTATTATATTATTGTTGCTCCTCTGTATACCTCTTCGGGGAAATAAGCCGTGATGTTGTAGGACAAAACAAATATTATATACATACATAGGTCCTTTCTCGTCCATTGTATTACATCGAGCTTAATTCTTCAAGAATAGTGAGTATTAAACAGTGCAAGGTCGACAACGTATGTACTATCGTATGTATTTACTTGTGTAGCGCTGTGCAATGCTACGGTAGCCAACTTATATTCACTGGGTTATAGGCTGGTCAGTTTGAGATTTATTTATTATTATTTTTTTATGGAAAAATGAGAGGAGGTAAATGAGCATACATATCACCCGATGGTAAGCAATCGATGAAACACCAAAGGCGTTACAAGTGCGTTACCAACATTTTGGGGGTTAAGAATTTAAGGGTTGTTGGGGAATCGGGGATTGAGATTGGGAAGGGAGGAATTAGGCCTTCGGTAACCTCACTCACACAACGCAACCGTTGTTTCACGTCGGTTTTCAGTGAGGCCGTGGTATCACTACGGTCGAGCCGGCCCGTCCGTGTCGACACTTAAAACTTATCTACAATAGCTACTCCCGCTGCGTCACCCGCTCTGCTCGCCACCTATTACAATCAATAGGATGGCTAAAGTTTATGAAACAGCCATTCTTGATAAATGGACAATGAAACACAAAAGGAATTATACAAATCGGTGAAGTGGTTTAAGCGTAAAGCAGAAACAGAGAGGTGAGTTAATTTCGTATTTATTTGGGACAAGTTCGCCACATCCTCCATAACCGCTGCAACTCTTGTAAGCCAGGATCTATCACTTAGTTTTTAAGCGTGGTTTTTTGACGACTAGGCTTGTCTTAGTGTTGTGCAGTCTCTTTTGTGCCTTAAAGCTTAAGCCATTATGTATCCTGCATTACATTCACCGAGGGAAGTGGAAACTACAGTTTTTTCTTCTCCTCTAATAATATCTTCTGATTTATTTCGTTGCGGTATCCAAGACAGCCATTCATATCCCTTGGACGCACCGGAATGAAGAATTGTATTGTCTAAATGTATAATATGTCTTATACATAAGTATTCTTGTACCTATCCAACCAATTTGCATGCCAATAATGGTAAATGTGCTGATCTTATTATATTGTATGTAACACCTATATTATGTACCACATTTGAGCAAATAAATAAATTTGAAATTTGAACACTGTTCCAGTATTTTCATGGTTGTATCTACCGTAGATTCCAGCTTACCGGTGTTGCAGCGGTTTTAAGAGGTTGTGGTGGGATAGTCCCATAAAAAAGTATGTTTTACTAGACATAGAAATCAAACCTACAATATAATCCACTATTGACTAAGTACAAGCCAAGCAGACTATTGAATCAGTGAATAGAGATCGACAGGCATATGATCGCCTATTGAGAAAGACGCTACTTGCTTGCCTTGCGACATATGAATGAATGCAGACGAACAAAGCTTTTAGTGATGCACCACTGGGCACGAGATAGTCAATCATTACTTAGATACATGTGAGTATGTATGTATGTAGGTTCAAGCTATTGTGGACGTAATATCACGACTTATTACTCGAAGGAGTAGGCTTTTTTTATTGAGGGGGGAAAATCATCCAATGACTTCTCTCGCCAGGGCGAGGCGAGAGGGAGTGTCAGACTCTTACTGACTAAAAGCTACCCCATTTCTACTTCTGCTTGTCGAGCCGGAGCCCCGGTAGCCCGCTAGGTAGTTCGCAGCTCCGGCGAAGGAGTAGGCTAAAAAGTACCTATTTTTAAGGGTATTCGGCGACAAACAAGCAGATGGATCCCACTAGGAATTGGGAATGGGAGGACGACTTTTTTGTTTTAGTGAGGAAAATCACCATTGACTTCTCCCGCCTTGGTTGAGAGGAGAGGGAGTGTCAGGCTCTTACTGAGTAAATACCACTCCGTTCCTATTACTGCTCTTTGAGCCGGAGTCCTGGTAACCCGCAATTGATCACCACTTAGGTAAACAAATCTCTAAGTAAACTTGCAAGAAAATAAAGACAACAGCGACTCCTGCGCAACACGTGCGATTTAAACTTCGAATCATGAACGAGCAAGGTGTTGCCAGCGCGTTCGTGATCACATTGTTAACATTATTTCTTGGTAACACTCGACTTTCATGAGTTGGTAACTCGAACGCATTGATTTTCATTCATTTGTTCATTCAATTGTAATAGGACAAGTGGTGTGTTGGATTTATATTTTAAATGGGATTAAGTTACCTACTATATATTTTAGTGTCTACTAACGCGCTTCTACGACGCATCACCTGAACGGTAAATAATCCACGCATAGACACCCTATAAGATCATCAGGTTTCGAAAAACTGAATAAGCCCAATGAGCATCTCTAACTTTGACCAACTTGAGGTTTTGCTTAGCAGTTGCGCTTGCGACCACTAAACCAGAGAGACAAGGATAGAAGTACATAGAAAAGATTAAAAGGAGTTAAATTAAAATAACTTATCTTTACAAAATATTGTGGTAAAGAAATATGCATAGTTCTCTGTTTATCTGTCTGAACGACATCTATGTGTTAAGATTCGTAAATTTTTCACTTGGGGACAGAATACTAACATTATTCTAAAAAGTATTAATATTCTACAACAAAATATAATAAGAACAACTTTACGTATTTTATTCCTAGATTCTTGTTATACCCTATGCGCCGTAACAAGGTGCGGCTGACAGATTCAGTAACGTTTCGTATCACTCTTGAAAGTTACTGCGATTTAAAAATTATGCCTTAGTATTTTAACTGTATCACATTCGTATTATGTTAAATCATTCGGAAGTGTAGTTAATTAAATTAAAACCAACCGGAATGTTCTAGTCTTTAAATAAAATCTAATGAAATGAAAAATAAAGTAAAGTGTTATGCGTATAACGTAAAGGCATAGTCGTGTTTAGTGATGGGATGTACTGCTACGATGGATAGGCAGTCGATGTTTTTTTAGAATAAAAAACGAAAATCGTGCGTCGTTCAATTATCATTCTTAAAAAACACAGTAGATTTACCCAAACAAATATGTAGTAGACATTTCCGGCGCCTTTGATAATGCGTGGTGGTACTTAATCTGAAAGATCGTGGTTGCTTTAGTAACATATACAAACTAATATATACTTATATTCTTCACGGTTCTGTAAATCTGAAACTCTGAAACACCTCAGGGCTCGGTCATAAAATATTTATTTCGACAAGTATCACACATTTAATAAAAAAATTAAAGAGAATTAAATGTATGCTGCGAATATCGATAGCGATAAAAAAAGATTTTGCTAATGTCCATCCCTAAAGAGAGACGTCAACGTCATACTGGCATCTGTCAGCCGCACCTTGTTACAGCGCATAGGGTATAGTTATTATGTTTTTTGACTTATTCACGCATCTAATTGATGAGGAACTTGACTAGATTTCAGCCATTCTAGATTTTTAGTTACAATGGAATTAAGGTCTATAATCCGTATTGAAATCCATATTTAAATAGACACAACTGATTTGATGAATAACGAGCCATAATGTAATAAAAATAAAACTTTATTTTGCAAAACATGATTTATTCAAAGTAAATACATAATAGAAACTCAACAATAAATTACTATGGTACACTTTAAAGCCTTACGTTACAATAATATGTGAACTTTACATGTTTTGAACTAGCATAATTTGGTTAAACATTAAAAATAAAGAGTTCATGAGTATTTAGCATCTACAAGATATACAGTGTGGCTATCACTCATATGACTTAAATTTAATGAAACTACAAGTATTACTAGTCCACAGAAGTATAATACAAGTACTGAGCCTATTTCAGCTAAGATGATAACAAATATGTAGTTTAAATTAAGTCATAAGAGGTTTTCCCATACTGTATGAACTATATAATATGATAAATACATAGCTGAAGAAGTATTTTACAAATCATTAATTTTCAAGACTTTTCAAAAACAAATCTAAAATCGGATTGTGAGATCATATTTTCCTTTTGCCCAACAACAACCTAACAGTTTTAAACATTAAAAACTTGCTTCTGCCAGCGACTTCTTCCGAGTTTCCGTGGCATTAAAGTACTCTATCACACAAGAAAGCTCATACCCTGTCTGTATATCAAATGCCATCAAAATCTGTTCAGTAGTGTCAGCATGATTGACTGACAAACAAAGTTTCACATTTATAAATTGTTCTATTGATGTATTGTTCCATAGATAACCTCATCCTCTCTACTTTACGATATTATAAAGCATTCACGATTTTTTTTTAAATATCTGCGTTTTATTTAAAATTTAAATCTTGCGTTCTTGTTGGGACACCCTTTACTATTAGTGTGATAGTGTGTTTCAACTCGATTACGCAGGTGATTTAACATATCATGCCACAAATATGTCGCATTGCCGCGATCGGAATATGTCCCCTTACTACTTACTGGCATCATTTCCACGTTTAACGAATAAGCTAACATTCCGAAGACAACAATTCACCCATTTTGTAAATTCATCTTTATTTCAGGAAAGTAAAAAAAAGAAAATTAATAAAAAGCATAATCAAAATTCATGAAACCTCTTCCAAATTCTTATACAAATATCTGAAATGCAAAAGAACAAATGCATAGTTCTTATACAACATCATAGATGTCACTACCAGTAGCTGTTTTATACAACATGAAGATTACATAGTATATCACTTTTAATACATAATATTCACTGTACACATCGAAATAAGGTTTATATCTATAATACCACAATTCGTGGTTTGAACCTGCGTACCCGAGCCACGGCATTAAGCTGAGCCAGCACCAGCCTTTTGCCTTCTTTCATATAACTTTATTGTATACCTGTGTTCTCGGCCAGTTGTGTGTCGTGACATTATAAATGGTTTTTCTTTTTCTATCTATGTTGTTTCTTTACCTAGGCATTTGTTCAACGATCATTGTTCTCTTTTGATCGAATTTTAAGATAATATAACTTTATAACATACATTGAACACATAAAATCTTCAAGCAACATATTGTTATTACTTTACTATATTGGCTAAAGATCGGCGATTTTATGAGTTAAGATCATAATAATTATACTTCCATAATATGACTATCTATCACCACCATTATCACATTGAGTAAAACTATTCATATTGATATATCTCCTAGTAGTCCGCATCCGAGCGGCCGCTACGCTATCAAACACCCATTTAGAATTCACGTCACCAACACTACTGCCAATAACTACATCATAATTATTACTATTATTAACTCTATCACGCATATTGGCATTCTGAGACTGCATATTGGCAATTTGAGCCTCGATATTGGCATTATGAGACTGCATATTGGCATTCTGAGCCTCACTATTGGCATTCTGATCCTCTATAATAGCATTGCGAGACTTGGCATTGTGAGCCTGGGTATGCAAAACACTACCTTGTGTAGGTATGTTATTAAGTCTAGTTTCCTTTGCTTGTATATCAGGGTTGTCTGCGGGACTATTGTCGACAGCAGCGCCACACAGTGTGAGTAGTTTTAAAGCCGCGTCCCGTTGTTCAGCGTTTGGCTTTAAATGTACTTTCATACCGTAGAAAACGTCGTATGCATATTCTGACCGTAGTTTGCCGAGGGCTGTGCGTTCTACTCGCGCTTTCTGTAATGAAATGAGTTGGTTTAAGTTTAGTTTTTATCATCCAATGACTTCTCCCGCCTTGAGCGAGGCGAGATGGAGTGTCAGACTCTTACTGACTAAAAACCGAATTCAAGATGTTTAGGTATGTAAAATTATGTGTTTGTAAATGCACTCAAGATACAGGAAGAAAAATTGTAGTGTGGGGCTATGTTTCAGTTATTATTTAATTATTAGTATGGAAGATGACCAGTGGATTATCTGATGGTAAGCGATCACCGTCTATAAATAGTTAATATACGATATAATAATAAAGAAAGGAAAAAATAAGCTCTTACTGCTGCGCTTAAGAGACAGTTAATGATTACTTAAACTATTCCTTAGTAACGATTTTGTTTCGATAACAATTGCTACAGACTGGGTTAAGCAATCGTTAAATGACTCTGAGTACAGTACTCTCAACGGATCTTGGCAGGTCTGAACTATGTGCAGAAGGCTGCGCAATAAGTGTAAAGGGTCAATTGTATTTAGAAATGGTCAATCTCTAGCCTAGATCGCCGCCCCCGCACCTCGCCTCATGCCACCATTTGGTTCTAAAAAATACTTATTGCGAAGCCTTCTGCACGTTGTTCAGACCTGCCAAGATCCGTTGAGCGTACTGTACGGCGGTTAAACACGTACCTGACTAATCTTCTTGAGATGCAGTACTTCATAATCGTGATGATGCAGCCAGTGTCCCCGGGCGGCGGAGTGCACGGCCCAGCGCGCGTGTAGCACCCTGCAGCCGCGCGCCGCGCCCTGCAACGCGTTGCACGTTCGCGCTCGCTTGTCTGTTACGTCCGTCCAACACGTAGTCTTACTGAGGTCGCACAGTTCTGTCGAAGGAAAAACGTATTTATTTCAATTAAAGTGATGATGTATTCATAGGGATAATACGGATGATGACGGGGTATTAAAAATCAATTTAGTCCGTCATTTAGGTAATATAGTATAGTAGTAGTAGTATGTAGTAGTAGTATAGGTAATATGGAATATATAATATTAGACAAGTATTTTTTTATTTGGTCAAAATTATAACAATACTTAGAAAAAACGAATTTAAAGTTTAGAAGTGGGAGCAAATATGTCATTTCTACGTATAAAATGTATGTAGAAGAGACGTTTTGCGATATTTCAAATCGATATATGTATATCTTCGAAAGTATTTGTTTCCATAAGAAAATAAAAAATACGAGTATAATATTTTTAGTTATGCAATATTTCAAATCTTGGAAAGTATTTGTTTTCGCATAATAAAAATACGTTTCAAATAATCTACAAGACAGACATTAAAATACAAATTATTCATCTACCCAATTAGAAGTAGAACCGACCTGTAACCCCGGAGATGTTCGCGGGATGGTTGCTGCAACGCGCCACGCCGCAGGAGCCGAGCAACACGTGGCTCGTCCGCTTGGTGACGTTGCTCTGTATGACGCCGCCGAGTTGCTGTATCGCTTTCGTTACGGCGTGGCGCTCGGCCCGAGTCATGCCTGTTAGTACCTGTCATTTAGGAATCATTATAGGATTATATTTTGATTTTAGTCTGGCAATGTATTCTTAAATCATAACACACTGAGTCTTAATGTAAGTAATAATCTGCCTGTATTCTGTAATTAATCAAATCTAATTAAACATAGTATTACACATAAGTGACAGATGACGGAAGTCGCACATAGACGATCGATGAAGAAATCAACGGATAACGTCATTAATCCTACATCGCACATTATGAAGTTTACAAGCGTATAAATATGGATAGAAAGTCCCAACGTACAATAGTTGGCCAGAAAGCCCGCCAGACACGACCACCTCACCTGGTCGGAGGATTTTCCTTTTCCTAGAGAACTTTACTCACTGTAGTCTAAAATAGTTTAGGTAGTTTTATTTTTAAATTATAAGTAAAGCGAAGGTTATTAAATATTAATAATGAATTTTACAAAAATACAAGTCCACTTTATACAAAAGGCAGTACTCACAATCTTAGGCTGCAACCCGGTCTGTGTAGCAGTAACGGCGCGGTTGTGTTGCGTGTTGCACGCTGCGAGTAGTTTCTTCGCCATACGTTCGGCTCGCGCGAGGTCGCGGCGCTCGCGTTGCGTTAGCTTGCTTTGGTTTAATTTGTTTTTTGTTTGTGTTTCTGTAATTATTGAGTGTGGGGTTAGAAAGAAAATATTATATGTTGTTATTGTCACTTATCTTGTACCAGGAATGTGAGGGGTAATAGTAAGTAGTATCTGAATTCACGTAATTTCTGTGCACTGTAAGAATACTCATGCAGTTATTCTTATTCAGGGTTCGAAAATATCCGATATCTATTATACTCCGGTAAACGAGACATTACAAGTGCGTTGTTGGCTTTTTGGAGGTTAGGAAATATAAGGGTTGTTTGGGAATCAGGGATTGGGAAAGGGGGTAATAAGGCATTCGGTAACCTCACTCACACAAGGAAACACAAAGAAAACAAATAGATTTGGATCTATGATCGTTTAACGCTTGCCGTTGTGTGTGCGTTATTCCAACCCAAACTTCAGAGATTTGGACATTCACAAAAAGAGTCATAATTTAAAAAATATCATGGTTATTATACAATAATTTACCTGCTTCATCATCAGTACTGCCAAATTCCTCAGCCTCTTTATGTGTGAATAATTTCCGCCGCGACTTGGGGGGCGCCCGTTTGGGAGGTGCCCGTGTAGGGGGCGACACTGTGGCCCCGCGGGGGCCCGTGTTCACTCGGGACTCTAGATCTAGGGGACAAATTACGTAAGAATATTCAATGTATTAGGGTGATTTTCTACAAGTGATGTGCAATGTAGCTATGTTACGAAGATGTAATAGCTAAGCTATGAAACTACATATGTGACCGTTTCTACTGAGACTAAGCTATGTAGTTGTGCGAGGAAGTTGCGAAGCTCAAGTATACGATGTATCGATAGCAGAAAAGCCATAGCACGCATTTTTCCATACAAAAAAGATAGCTTAGCTGGCTGAACATAACCATTCCTTAATATGACTTCTTTAATATCTTGCATGCAATATGTATGTAATACATGTTGAACAAATAAATTATCTTAATCTTTACTCCATAAATACAGACTCTAAAAAGGAATTTCACTCCTTTGCATACTCTCTTGTAAGTTAAGTGTTTGACAGCCTATTGAAAACTGTTGAAGGCAAATCCTCTGCTAACGTCGTCGATCACATTCACCGGTGACCCCAGTGGCGTTCAGTGTTAATGACCTACCAATAGTTTCCCTTGAGCTGTCCATGGTGGTGTCAGTGCCGGAGGAGATCCTCAGTCGAGGGCGGCCCTCCCTGTCCTCCTCCTTGCTGTCGTCCAGTAATGCTGCGAGCGTCACATTCTCCATCTCGGCTTTTTTCTGTAATAAATGGGGAAATAAAATTAACAGCTTATTAGTTTATAGTAGTATTCAACAGATTTCTAGTAAGGTAATGAGTGAGTCTAAGTAAGATAACGTAACTGAAAAATTAAGTTAGTAGGCTGTGCGACGTCGCCGTGTCAGTGCACGCTGCTCATGATGGAAAGCCCTTATGTACTAGTAGAGCTTTTCTCCATTTATGTATGAAAGTAAACCGTTATTTTTAGTTCATTCAGTATATAGTTATTATAAAAATATAAGTCTAAATAAGCTTTCGGGGACCTTATCTTATTAAATTATAATTTCTAATTATAAGTTTAAAATCTCCTGCCCACATTGAGCAAGTGTGGTGATTAATGCTCAAATCTTCTCCGTGTGAGAAGAGGTCATGATGATGTTTGACTTACCAGCAGTTGTCTCAAAGTCCTCGGAGACGGTAGATCAGACTGTCGTGACGCGGCCGGGAATGTTCTCTCGCTGAGCTTCTTGTTGGAGGCTGCGCAGGCCTCCACCCACAGCGGGGACACCAGCTTGCAGGCCAGCGCGCGGGCCTTGGCGCGGGTCGCTCGGCAACCACCTGCAAACATACACAACATAGTATTATAATACTGCCTCGTTGGTCGAGTGGTTGCAAGTGCGACTGCCGGGCAAGGGGTCTCGGGTTCGATTCCCGGGTCGGGCGAAGTATTACTGGGCTTTTTTCGGTTTTTCGAAAATTTCTCAGTAGTAGCACGGAGTCTGGAAATGTGCTCGGTATATGGCAATAGGCTCACCACCTATTACATGGGACTTACAACATAAATTGTGGAAAGTGGGTGTACACAGTAGCATTACGTGCCATAATGTGCACCTCTGCCTACCCCTTCGGGGATTAAAGGCGTGACGATATGTATGTATGTAATATTATAATATTATGTAACATCTTTTTATTTCATAGTATACACAGCAGATATAAATAGGATCGTCGGTAGATAGGGAGCCTTAGACGGACATTATCAACCAGATTGGCGATATAATATTAAAGTAGGGCCAAATTAAAAGTACCTTTAACCAACAAGTATGCAAGAAAAGTCAATGTTATGAGGTTAACTACCACAAGGTACAACTATTCCTATGATATACTTTGATACAGAAATATATTTTTTAATGTAAGGTTAAAATAAAGAAACCAAATTTTACGCCCCATTACATTCCAATCCAATTTGAATTACTCCAAAGTCAAAGAATTTACTCACTGTCAGTCCACACCAAATGAGTAACGAGTGGGTTCCACTCCACCACAACGGTAGCACCGAGGGCTGCAAGTGCACATCGCAGTGGCAGAGCCTTGTTCTCTGCTCCTACATCCACCATAGCTACCACACCTTGCAGTGCATCACATGATGCTTGCTGTGATTTTGGATTTCCCTGTAATGATATATGTCAAAATAAATTTTTATTTTTTTAAGTACAAAACAATAAGTGTCAGTACAAATACTTATTAATTAATGAAGTATAGTTTCAAATGATAATTATCTATAGTATCTAGTACTATTTTTAAACAATTTTAAATAATGTATCAATTTGTAGGTTATCTTGGGTCCTTAATTTAAATATTTAGTATTTTTTATGAATGAATCGATTCAGTTTTGCAATGATTTATTAAATTATGCCTGATCCAGAGTTGTGGACTACCTAGCCGGTTTACCGGGGCTCTGGCTTGAAAAGCAGAGGTAGGAAAAGGGTGGTTTTTAGACAGCAAGAGTCTGACACTCCCTCTCGCCAGGAGAAGTCATTGGATGATTTTCTTTGTTTAAAAAAAGTATAAATTCAGTTACTATATTCAACTTCAGCTTACCTTTTTCTGACTAGATTTAACCGGTTGTTTCTTCCTGGTGGAAACGCTGGGAGTATGACGAGTATTATTAGGTTTCTTCTGTACACTGTCAGGCTGTCTCGAAGTAGTTGCAGTGTCTACTTCCTTTAATGCTGACCATTCCTCTCTGAGCCTTATCCTTTCAGCTACTGCAGAGCGGCGCTGGAATTGAAAGTTAGAAATTAATTTAATAAGTCACTATTTTTATTGATTTGTTTGTTTGTTTTTCATAGAATGAAGTCGTTGATGGGTTGTTAATTATTTTACATACACATATTTCACATTTCCAGTATGAAATTACCATTTCTAAGCATCAATATGGTATTTTTTTGATTGAATAAACAGTGACACGAATTATGACTTCCTCTTTGATTATGACTTTAATTTTGGCGCGTTTAGCATAAAACCTATTTGGAGATAAAGGAGTACTTACCAGGCCAGCTGCGCCTCTATTATTTTCTTTGTTCATTTTAGTTTGATGAATATAATATCAAATAACTAACTTGTAAATAAACAATCAGTCAAAAACACTTTTCATAGCTAAATTGAGGAAAAATCAATTGCTGTCATCAATAAGACGTTTTGATTTTATTATTTACACGTTATATAAGCATAGAATATCGTAAATGTTAATTAAAATCCGTAAAAATACACTTTTGTGTTCATACAAAACAGTAGTAAAAGTCAAGTCGCAACAAGTTTATTTCTAAAATTGAAAATGTCAAATTCAAATAAGTGTCAACTGTGGCTGTCAATAACGTCACAGATGTTCAGAAACAGTTTTTAGTGTGTGTGATGGGTATGAGTCTTTTAAGTAAATATGTGACCGTATCATTTAGGTAAGAAATACAACTACGACGATAAAAAAAACTAGAGATTTCTATAGTTTTTATTAACAAATTACAATGTATACGTATTTAAAACTTCATCCCTTACAATTAATTCACTTGTTTGCTAATTTTTGTTGATTATGATGTAGTTTGCACTTCAAAAAGACTTTTTAAAGTAAATCCTTCTCTTAGCGGTTCTATAGCTAGTCCTAAATATGAACTATAAACTGGTGGGCTTTCAGATTCTTCTTTATTTTGGGCAAGTTGCGATGCTAAGTACAAATTAGGTCCCATTTCACCGCGGGGTTCTCCGATTTCTTCCAACTCTTCTATATCATCATCTGAGTGCCTTGTATTCTGTGAAAACGTAATTATTATGAACCAATAGGTACTATTGGACCGATACGTGCATAAAATAAGTATAACAAACTTGGCGAAATTGGGGTTTCGCCACCAGTTATTTTCCTGTTTTTCTTGATATTTTCCTGATTTTCCTTTATTATAAACCTCACGGAGCCCGAGTCCTAACGAATGCAAACCGTGGAAAATCGGTTCGTGCGTTCTGGAGTTATAGGGTAAGAAAGGAAAACCCGATTAATTTTTATATACTTAATAGATAAAAGATAACTATTAAACGCTTACATCATTATTCCAATTGAGTTCAACGCCAAATATAGGTTTCTCCGTGTAAGCCTGGTGCAGAGCCTGTAGTTCTGTCAGCAGAGACCGCAATCTATCACGAGGATCGGCTCTAAAACCCAATACATAGCCTCCTGATGTCTTACGGACTTGGAACACAAGTGCTTCTCCAAACTTCGAGTCTTTTACGTTTACCTAAAAAAGGTGAATAGATGTAGATGTAGAATACTTCAGGATTTTATATACTTCTTCTGATACTTAAATAATAAGGAAGGTTAAATATAGATTTTAACAAAAGTCTGAATTTTATATAGTACCCTTAGTATGAATTTGCTTTACGTTAAAAGAAAACGTAGGGTATAATTGGGGGTTCTGCATCACTTGCTCTCGCGGCGCTCGAGCTGCGCGATGCAGAAGCCCCCAATTATACCGCTTATGCAGATCGTAATGTGAATATCGTATTCAATAACAATGCAGTCGAATAGGTATTGCGCTCGATTCGCAACTGCATTCAACGGGAATCCGACTCCCTAGTATCATGATGTAATGCACTGTAGCTTGTTTTGCATCTGTTGCATTATAATATGTAAGAGATTGATCGTCTAAATCTAAACTCATTACACTTGCATTTAATAACACTTGTGAGCACGTTTATTATCATGCATCTGTTATAACAAAACATTGCATCTCAGTTGTATTCCCCGAAGGAGTAGACCGCTATGCTTATGTCCGATGTAATAACACTGTATGAAATCCTTTCCTTTTTACAAGTTAACATCACACTAATATTATAAAATATGTGAAAGTTTGTTTGGATATTTGGATGTTTGTCCGTCAATCACGTTGAAACTACTGAACGGATTTTGATGAAATTTGGTATAGGTACTGACAGAGTATGAGCTGACTAGGGTGATAGGATACTTTTTATCCGAGTGCGGGAAGTAGTTCCCGCGGGAGCGGGTGAAACCGCGGGAAACATAGGTTCATACAATGGTACATACAACTTCCTATTTAGAATTGCATCTCAGGTATCCGCGACACTGTGGCGCCGTTTTCTAAATTAGGAAAGAAAAAAGATGTGTGCTCATTATACGTGCTACATATTATCAAATTGAACTCTAGGATTCCGCACATAGAGTTTAATTTGTATCATTAGAGTTTTAGAACTTGTTCATATACATGAGTGCAATAAATTAAAAAAGTGTCTATATTTAATTGGTAACAATTACTGCGAGTGTTTGTTTGGGATAATCACATAAGATGTCGGTGAGTATTTTTTTTTCTGATTTTTATTAAAAATATTTCATTGTTTATTACGGCTATACTTAGTTTTTTTTTTGTTCCAGGACTCTGAAGACCTTTTTAATTTTGTCCCATACCCGCCAAAGGAACCAAATGCAGGCGAGTCATCTAAACTCAATTTGAAGAGAAAAGGTGGAACATCATCAGCTCCACAAAAGCGCCAGCGAGTTCAAGTATACTCTTATACTAAAACCAGGGCTCAAAATATATCGGCGTCATCAAGGACGATTAAAATTGAAATATATGAGGGTGATAACCAGCCTGAAAAGGCTTGCGAGTGCAGTGCGGACAAATGTGTGCAATACATAATAAAAAATAGTTGTGATGATATATACTTCGCTTTAGAAAATATAATTGGAAAAATTCATGAAAACATGCAATAATTTTTTTTTTATATTTATATTCACACTCTCATGACTGTGTAACATTCTTTTTCAGTTAAGTTTAAATTATCTTTGTTTATATGTATAATCATAATTATTATACTGTTATAATTTTTTTTACTTTTTCTATGTATTTCTTTTGATGCTAAATATTTTACTGTCGAATAAAGATGTGTTTTTATATTTGCAAACTTAAAATACGTCACTATAATTAAAGAAAAATAAATATATAAAATTATTTACATTAATAAAATAATTGTTATTATACTATCATTATTATATTAGCAGTGTCCCGCTGTATAACAACAGTAGCTAAAATTATGTAGTTGATATACTTACTATACCATACCTATGTATGCTAGCTTTAAAAATAAATTAGGAATATGGCGTTACTTTAAACATGTTTAATAAAAATATTTCCTAGGTATTGTGTACACAATTTGGTTTTATTTTAAATCAACTCATCGCAATAGAAGAGGCCTAAGTCTAAAAATTCTTAAAAGGAATAACCACCTTATGACTACGCAATAAGGTCGCATTTTCAGTGTAAACACTCTTGTACTAATGTTAGTATACTATTAAAAAAGCGTATTAGTTCGTGCATACATAATATGAGGTCTCATATAATTGGTTATAAGAAAGTTTCTTGTTATGACCGCCGTTAATTGAGCTCTAATTCCTTTTACGATTTTCATCTCGAATTGCTTGGTGAAAAGCTATTATGGTCGTTATGATGAGCAGACATATTCCATATCTGTATCATTAGGATGCATTCATACCTGATACTAGTAAAAGGAATTTGTTCAGTTAAAAGTATGCTCTAAGTACTACTGTCATAGAGACCAAATATCATAAACATTTATTTATTGTAATTTTTTTTTGCTATAATTTGTTGCAAGGAGTTTGTATATGAACACGGCTTTATTTTTAAAGTTTATAAAAGTATGCTCTCGATGAATTTGCTTTACTTTACTTTCTTACTCGTAAGTTTACATATTTAACTTGGGCTGTGTTCGTTAGTGTCACGAGTTTTTCCTGCGTTTTTTTTTGTGTCGGAATTCTACAACAGTAAAGTATGTAAGTACTTATTTATTATACTTATCTATATTTTCTAAAAGTCGCAGTCATAAAATCTTAGCTATTTTCCACCGACCGCCTACAATAATTCAATATTTATTAACATTTTTATCATTACTCATTTGACCAGTGCTCGCAAGTACATCTACTGAGCGAGAAGTTTTGGCTTCGATTTCCAAATCATGCTAGGTCAATTCATAGGTTCAATATATCCTATAATTAGATTTTTTAGGGTTCTGTTTCTTCCATACAAAAGATGTTTTTTTTTTGACGTTTCCTATAGATAATGGTACGGAAGCCTTCGTGTCGGTTTTTTTTTATTTAAACTTTGAAATCTGTCTCAATCGTAGTGACATGAAAGTGAAGTAAACTTTTGATTTCCCTTTATACATGCATCACTGTATACAGGTGTGATAATATTATATCAATTACTTTTCAGGGCTCAGATTGACAATCCGTTTTGGTTGTATGAAGAGGATTCGCCACAACCTTCAACTGCCGCTAATAGCAGTTCTAAAAAGAAAGCTGAACCAGTGAAGCGGGCTAAAAAGTCCCAAAAGAAAAAAGTTCTGCCGGTGAAAAATCCATTTGCTGGGGAATCAGATTCCGACAGCGATACGATAAAGATTGCCGAGGATACTACTCCACCAGCTATCAAACGAAAGAAAATTGCTGTTTTTCCTGACTCTGAGGTAAGCTTATGCTATACTTTAAACTAGGTACACTTCTAAACTATATACTATACTTTAAACAGGTATTCAATTTTAACTTCTGTTTACTTAATCTATCGATAACCCCCGCCTTTCACAGCCTAGGATATATTTCCATAGACAAAATAAAGTAGGAAAGTGTTTGTTTTTTCCCCCTTATTCTTCGAAACGTTAAGTGGTGATACACACCTTGAATTTAACCTAAATGCTGCTAGGTAGATGTTAAATTGTAGTTTTATTGTTTTCCAGGATGAATCGCAACAACCGATTCGAGCGGCGACTTTAAGAAGTGCTTTCTCTCAGCGCGTAGCTTCGGGTTACAGCTACCAATCAGACCCGACGAAAACAGGGCAATACTTCTTCGAACTGCGAGTGTACAACACTCGCGAGGCTGAGCGGCTGTCATACAACGAGCGCTGGAAGCAAGCTCTCGTAACTTTGAAGCTTGCTACTGACCAGAACACTGGTACTTGGGCTGCATTAACCGGTCTAGTTAATGCTGGTCGAAAAGAAATGAGGGATATTCGCCCGGTACTGTACCCTAATCCCAATAATTAGTATATCATACTAGCTATCCTACCATTTTTTTTTACTTTTTTAGATTCATGTAATCCCCATCTTAGGTTTATAATACCCATTTAACTTTATAGCAAATATTTTATTGTATCTTATTATTACGTATGTGCCATAAGTCTTTTATTATTGTTCATCGATATAAAATAAACCTTGCAGGCTTTACAAATAACAATTACATTTTATTCCTTCTAATTGCATCTATATGTATTCTTTTACAGACATTTTACACATGAGAAATAAAAAAAAATATAAACATTATAATGATTGTGGCGAACAGTTGGGCAGAAAGCATGAGAAATTGATTAACTGCACAAATGAAACAATAAATTGATTAAAAATTACAATTGAGACTTTAAATAAGATTAACTTTGTTTTATGATACATTTAAAATTCAAATTGCATATATTATGTGTATTCTCTTACAGCCATTTAACGCAAGAGAAATTAAAAATTGATGAAATTTACAAATGAGATTGATAAAACATAATATAATATAAAACATATAAGATAATTGCATCTATATGTATTCTTTTACAGACATTTTACACATGAGAAATTAAAAATTGATGAAATATACAAATGAGATTGATAAAACATAATATAATATAAAACATATAAGATAATTGCATCTATATGTATTCTTTTACAGACATTTTACACATGAGAAATTAAAAATTGATGAAATTTACAAATGAGATTGATAAAACATAATATATTATAAAACATATAAGATAAAATATATGAAATATAATACGGGTTAATGTTTTGTATCATAAATTGGAACTAGTATTCAATAACTTATATATTAATTTAAAAATCTAGCTGAAAAGGTATACCTACTTAAAAATGTTTTTTTGTAAAAGCTGTAAGATTTATGTTTCAAAATTGTCATCTCACAATAGATCTAATATTCATAAATCAAATCGCTTGTCGAATTCTGAAATTGACAATGTTCAAGTTATTGCTTCAGCATTTAAAAAAAGAATTATAAGTTATAAAATAAATCCGATTGTTTTCACTATAATTCCCGAAACGTTTTTAAGTCAAATTTCAAACACTGTGTATAATATCATAAAAAAATCCATTAAAAAACATAAAGCAATTAAAGTAAATTTTGAACTATTTATTTCTTACATTTTGCCTAAAAATGATGAAATATCCATGAAATCATTTAACACAAAATTTAATATTATAGTGCAAAACACTGATATTGCCGATATTTACCTGAAATGTTCTGAGAAATTAATATCAAAATGTTCCGAGTTTGAACTTTCAGACTCAGGTTGGACAATAAATTTTATAAGTCATTTGGAAGTAAATATAAATAAGTACAATCCTCTAAGAGCTGGAACTTACTTAAAGTTACCTGCCGTCATAAGAAATACAAAATCTTGTTTAAACATACATAACAATGACAATTATTGTTTTTTGTGGAGTCTTTCAGCTCATATGTATCCAACTACACAAAATCCTAATCGTACAAAATCTTATCCGCATTATACGAAACTATTTAATATAAATAATTTATCATTTCCTCCGAATTTTAATGACATAAAAATATTTGAGATGAATAATCCATTTATAAGTGTGAATGTTTATGGTCTGGACTCTAATAATCATGTAACAGGCCCTTTATATTTGACATGTAAACGTAAGCTTATCCATGCTAATCTGTTATACATATTTAAAAATGGAAAAGCACATTTTTGTTTAATAAAAGACTTTAGTCGCCTTTTGCATCGTCAATTAACTAAACACAAGTCTAAAGTATTTTTATGCGATGAATGTTTTTTATACTTTGACCAAATAAATAAATTGATGAATCACAACTGTGGTAGAATACAAACCATTTTACCTGAAGAACATAGCAAATTACATTTTGTGAACTTTGAAAGAACTCAAAGAATACCTATTGTGATATATGGTGATTTTGAAAGTTTATTATGTGAATACTCGGACAAAAATAAATCCATTTTTACTGAAAGTGTACAAGCACATAAAGCATCCTCATTTGCTTACTATATTTGCTGCAAGGCTAAACCCGAACTGAATGATTTTGTAAGTTATAGAGGCCCAAATTGTGGCCAAACATTTGTTGAAACAATAGTAAATGATGTCAAAAGGCTTCATAACATTTTACAAGAAGACAGGCCTATGTTACCTCTTACCCCTGAGGAGTTAACTGCTCATAATGAAGCTACAACATGTCACATATGTAAAACTCAATTTGTTAAAAACGATAAAATTGTAAAGGACCATGATCATTTCACCGGTAAATATAGAGGTCCCGCACATAATAACTGCAATTTAAATTTTAAAAAATGTCAATTTATACCAATAATTTTTCATAATCTCTCTGGATATGATTCTCATTTATTTATTAAAGAATTATCTGGTATCCTTGGTAGAATCAATTTAATTCCTAAATCAAAAGAAAAATATATATCGTTTACTAAGTTCATACCGATTGATAAAACAAATACCGCACAGTTAAAATTTATAGATTCATTTAACTTTTTGAGTACTAGTTTAGATAAATTAGCAAAAACTTTACATTCAAACGATTTTCATCACTTGCAATTGTATTTTCCTGATGAAAACTTATTTCAATTAGTTCGTAGAAAAGGTGTGTACTGTTATGACTACATAGATACGTGGGAAAAATATAACGAAACTCAACTGCCTGAGCGATCTAAATTTTTTAACAAACTTACCGGGGAACATATTTCACCAGATGATTATCAACATGCTAAAAAAGTGTGGGATAGTTTCAAAATAAAAAATTTAGGAGAGTATACGGACCTATATTTGAAATGTGACGTACTTTTACTATGCGATATTTTTGAAAAATTTAGAGATATGAGTTTAAATTATTATAGTTTGGATCCATGTTTCTATGTTTCATCCCCATCATTAAGTTGGGATGCTATGCTGTTACACACTAAAGTTGAACTGGAATTAATTTCAGATGTTGATATGTACCAAATGTTAGAAGATGGAATTCGGGGTGGTCTTGCCCAGTGTTCACTGAGATATGCTAAAGCTAATAATAAATATCTATCGTCTTATAATAATAAAGAGCCAAGTTCCTATCTAATTTACCTAGACTGTGTTAACTTATATGGATTTGCTATGATGCAAAAACTGCCTATGTGTAATTTTAAATTTATGAATGAAAATGAAATAGTCAATTTCAATGTCATGAATGTATCTAAAAAGAGCAAACAAGGTTATATTCTTGAAGTAGACTTATATTATCCACCTAGCATTCATAATTCCCATTCAGATTTGCCTTTTGCAGCTGAAAAGTTTTCGCCTTTACAAAGTCAATGTAAAAAATTAATAGCAAATCTGCATAACAAACATCGTTTTGTAATCCATTATTTACATTTACAAGAGTGTTTAAAAAATGGTTTAATATTACTTAAAATACACAGAATACTAACATTCTTCCAAGATAATTTTTTAGAGCCATATATTTCATTAAATACATCTCTAAGACAAAAAGCGAAGTCAGATTTTGAAAGAGACTTTTTCAAAAAACAAAACAACTCTATTTTTGGGAAAACGATTGAAAACAAGCGCAAACAACTTGATGTTCGACTAGTTCAGTTATGGAAAGATAAATTAAATACAACTAACAAATTACATGGGGCGGAAAAATATATAAGTGCCCCAAACTTTAAAGACTTGACAATTTTAGACAAAAATTTGGTGGCTATTCAGTTAAATAAAACAAAAGTAATTTTAGATCGTCCCATTTATATTGGATTTTCTATACTCGAAATATCTAAAACACATTTATATAATTTTCATTATTCTGTTATGAAAAAGATCTATGAAGATAACATAAAACTGTGTTATACGGACACTGATAGTCTTCTTTATCACATAAAAACTGATGACTTTTACGCTGACATGAAAAATAATATTATGTATTTTGATACAAGCAATTTCGTAGAAAATAATATATATAGTATGCCAAAAGCTAACATGCAATTACCGGGTTATTTCAAAGACGAAATGGGAGGAGATGTGATCTCAGAATTTGTTGGTTTACGTGCTAAATTATATTGTATACAGTCAGAGAAAAAAACCGTTAAAAAGGCAAAAGGGGTTACAAAGCCGGTAACAAAAAAATTGGATATTGAAAAATATAAAAGAGCTTTAAAATATAATGAAAATTTAAGAGATGATATGTATATTATACGATCAAAAAATCATTGCATTTTTACGCAAAAATTGAATAAGTTAATTCTTAACAGAGATGACAATAAAAGACAAATGATAAAAAATAGTTTTGAAACTGTGCCTTGGGGGCACTATGGCACAATACTTTAATAAGAATTCGTATTTAATTATTATGTATATCATAATCTACTATTATGTGAATGTACACACACTGTTTTGATAACATGTATACTTGTATGCCAAATAAATATTATAAAGTACTTTGTTGTTTTTATTTATAAATTAAAAATATACCATATAAATATATTGTTTACTGAAAGGTAAATAAAAGGAGATTTGAAATTTTGCAACATATTATATTCAACAATAAGTAATAAGCAGCTTAACACTCCTGTCGAAATAAGATTCACTGTTGATTAGACAAGCTAATTTTTTTTACTATTTTACCTATCAAATATTCAATTTCATCCATAATATCATCACAATAGTCTTTCACTAGGTACTGAACACTTACACGAGCATTATTATTTTCACTGCAATTAATTCCTGGTACAGTGTCACCACTCAGATCATAAACTGCTATATTTATCAAATGATGACATTTTCCTGGTTCATTTCGAATAACATAAGACAAAGATGTGTCCGGTTTCCTTTTTTTCGTATTCTTGGAACTTTGAGCTTGATTATTCTGAGAGTCTTTAAATGATAAATGTTGCCGATTTGTTAAGTTTTCAAAATACGTTTTGCAGTTTTCCTCAGAATATAATAGGGGGCCGTCATTGAGATCCTCAGAATTGAGCTGTAAAAACACAATTTATTAACATCAAAAATAGAAACATTATAAATAAATACATTAGAAGCTGAATACTATCTTGGGTATTCTGGAAAAGTTTATAACTACACTGACGGACTAATAAACTCCATCAAAGTTCAACACGCAGCTACCTTTGAAAAGTGGAAAGGGCCATTTAATTTTTTAAACAAAATCTTTGTTGCAGTTTTTTATCTGGGCATATATGAATTCAACTACTTATGATGAATAAAATAATATTTACTAACCTCTTGTATTTCTGTCTGATCAACTTCGTCCAAAGGAGTTGTGATTTGAGATTCAACATTATCAAATACAAATCTGTTAAGTCCTCCAATGTCAAGAATGCTGGGGCTGTATGACATGATTCTGAAAATAAAACTTGAGTAAGATATCTAATTATTCACATTAAAAATATAGTAATAACGTATAACGTTAAAAACTTACCAATAAATTGATTTCTCCGCTAACAACAGGTCCTGCTTCGACTAACTATGTCAGCATAATGAAATTAGGTATTATATAATATTGTAATACAAGAATACAAAATTCTTAACTTTAACCTGTACGAACATGTTTAATCCTGTATTTATGTTTTTATGTAATATATCTTAATTAGTGTGATTGGTATAGCTACCTATAAATATGCGTGTTAGACACTAATTACAGTAATTGTCAAAATGAAGTTGATCAAGCAACCCATATCTTTGAAAGTTAACAATATAGATTTAAATGAATCTTCTCACCAGATCAGACATAGTCCTTTATTACCGAATACGATTCGATGTATAATGTGTGGTCCGTCGAACTGTGGTAAAACAAACGTTATGATTAGTTTGTTGTTACATGAAAATGGAATTAAATTTAAAAATCTTTATCTTTATTCCAAAACTTCATTTCAACCAAAATATCGTTTCTTGAGTCAAGTATTAACAAGAGTGCCGCAGATCAACTTCTATAAGTTTAACGATGATAAAGAGGTCATTTCTCCGACTGAAGCCTTACCAAATTCTGTATTTATATTTGATGATGTTGCATGTGAAAATCAAGTAAATATACGCAATTATTTCTGCATGGGTAGGCATAAACAAATAGATTGTTTCTATTTATCTCAAACCTATTCGAAAATTCCGAAACAACTGTTACGTGACAATGTAAATTTTCTTATTATATTCAAACAAGATGATGTGAATTTAAAACATATTTATGAAGAGCATGTTAGTTCTGATTTACAGTGGAAAAAGTTCAGAAATATTTGTCAAACTGTTTGGAGTAAACCTTATAATTTTCTACTTATAAATAAAGATTCGTCATTAAATAACGGAAGGTACAGACAGAATTTTGATATGTTTTTTAAATTTGACTGACTGTTTATATGTGCATATAAGTAATTAACATGCAAAATCAAATTCAGTATAATTTGTTCTTTAGCTTAATACAGTTGTGATAATACGTATTACAACATGGAGAAAAATATTAAAATAGAATTAATGAAATCTGTAGACTCCATAAAGAATAAAATAAAACAAATGAAAAACCAGGAACACTCTATGAACTTGTCACTTGATAAAATGTTAAAACCTGTCACAGATCCCCTTAAAACCCTCGTTGATTCGAATAAGACAATAGAGAAAATACAAACTTTTGAAAATACACACTCTAATTTTGAAGACATGAAATTGGATGACATTAATACTAGTTCATCAACGAAGTTTGAAGAATGCTACGATCCACAACCGAATCCTATACAGATCGTTAAAAAGTCTCCCCAGACGGAATTACTGGATGATTTAGAAATATCATTAGAGGGTCGTGATATCCATGATATTTATGATGGGGTAAATATACCATTTGGAATAAGGAGTGCAAACAAAAAATTACTAATGGGTAATTCAATAGTTTCATTTTCTAAAATAGATAGTGTGAATGATGATAATTTCGTTTTAATTAAAATTGGTGACAAAAGCTACAATTTAACCCCTGGTTTAAAAGAACTTTTACTTCGAAGAAAACCTGATTTGAAACTAATATCGAGCGAAGATAAACTTGTCTATAAAGATATGTTGCATTATACAAATGCACATAAGAGAGATTTTAATCCCAATGGGCAAATAAGAGGCGATAAAGGTATAAAATATCGTGAAATAATCAAGCCATTGTTTTCTGAAACGTTAAACAATAATGTTGTCACTAAATTTGGAGGAAGCTTACCAACACTAAAGAAATACAAAAATAACACTGACTTGGTATATTGGGATGATCCTAATGAACTGGTTGACAGATTGAAACTATTAATTGCTTCGCGAGATGCCGGTAATACAAACCATGATAATGAAATTTTATCAATAATCGAAGAATTAAAAGAAGCTGGCATAATCCAATAATAAATAGTCATGTTAACATGCTTTTTATTCAGTATTTTAGCTGAATTCAAGACAAATATACTAAATTGTGAACATGAGTAAAGCTGATGTGGTAAACGAAATTCATAAAAATGCGAGGGTGAACTATCCACGAAGACGTGTTATCATGAAAGATATAGATGACTTGTGGCAAGCAGACTTAATTGATATGCAATCAATTTCAAAAGAAAATAAAAGTTACAGATATATTCTTGCCGTCATTGATACATTTTCGAAATATGCTTGGGCCTTACCTATGAGAAGTAAAACCAAAGAAGATGTGTGTAACTCTTTCAAAACTTTGTTAGATAAAGGGCGTGTTCCTAAAAATCTGCAGACAGATAATGGAACAGAATTTTATAATAACAAATTTCAGAAGCTTATGAAATCGTATCATATTAACCATTATTCAACTTTCTCAACAAAAAAGGCTTCAATAGTTGAACGATTTATCAGAACATTGAAATCGAAAATCTATAAAGAATTTAGTTTAAATGGTAATTACAATTGGGTAAATAATACCCTCAATGATGTTATTTACAAATACAATCACACTCACCATCGCACTATTAATGAAATCCCTGCTAATGTGAACAATATTAATAAAAAACTGATATTAGAAAGGTATTTAAAATTGCTAAAAAATGATAATTTAAAAAGCAAGTACAAAGTAGGTGATTATGTGCGTATCAGTAAATACAAAGGAACATTTGAAAAAGGTTACACTCCCAACTGGTCAACAGAAATATTTAAAATTCGTAAAATACAAGATACAACTCCTATAACTTACTTAATCGAAGATACTATCAGAGGTCAGCCTATTTTAGGTGCATTTTATACACAAGAACTTCAAAAAACAAAACATCCCAATGTATATCTAGTCGAGAAAGTTCTTAGAAGAAAAGGTAACAGGGTTTTAGTAAAATGGTTAGGTCTATCTTCAGCTGAAAGCAGTTGGATTGATAAATCGAATGTAATATTATAAAACTCGAATCACGTAACTATTTATTAAAGTATTCAAAGCGGAATCATCAGTCTTATAATGTGTTTTGGAGAGAGTAGTCTTCTCAATTGGCTTATTAATAATATACCATTTGAATTACATTTACCAGGATATAATTACTGTGGTCCTGGTACTAAATTAATAAAAAGACTTACACAAGGAGATAAAGGTATAAATAAGTTGGACGAATATTGCAAAGATCACGATATTGCATATCACAAATCATCAAACTTAAAGGATCGACATAAAGCTGATTTAATTTTGTTAAAAATGGCAAGAGAGCGAGCTGTTGCTTCCGATGCCAATATAGGTGAAAAACTCGCAGCTCGCTTAGTAAGTAAGGCTATGTTAGCAAAAATTAAAACTGGTTCTGGTTTGAACAAAAAGCATTCTCCAAAAATTATACCTGGAAAAGGGTTAAAAAGTAAATTAAAATCTGTTATTACAAAAGCAAAAAGACACATAAAAAAATTAAAACCTAAGAGCAAGAAAATGGCTATAGAATTAGCTATTGCCGCTGCCAGAGAATTAGCTGATGATTCATCGATTAAGCTCCCTCGTATTATTCCTATTCCAAAAACTGGCGGAGTACTACCGTTGATTCCTATTTTTGCGGGATTATCAGCGGCGGGGGCTTTAGCAGGCGGTGCAGCTGGTATTGCTAAAACCATAAATGAATTCAAAATGGCTAAAAAGCTGTATGAAGAATCGAAGAGACACAATGAAAAAATGGAAGCTCTATGTATTGGGAAAGGACTACACCTTAAACCACATAAAGGCGGACTTGGAATTTTCGTATCAAAAGAAAAAAACTAAGATATCGGCTACCCAAACGGGCCTTAACTAACTTTGACATTTTAAAGTATGGAAATAGAATTCCTTATTTTAGAGGTGTCTTTATGAGAGATGAGCTCCCTAAATATCCTTATAAAAAAGAATGTGGAGTTATTAATTTAGATAGTTCTAAAAATCCTGGCTCTCATTGGGTAGCCTATGCAAAATATAATGATTATGTTGAGTATTTTGACAGCTATGGAAATCTTAAACCTCCGAAGGAATTCATAAAATATGTAGGTTCCAACATTAAATATAATTATGAAAATATACAACGTGATCACCCCTTCAATTGTGGACATCTATGTTTAATTTTTTTAAAGAATTTTTGGTATAATCAAGAAATAAAATAAACAGGATCATATAAAAGAGTTCAGTATGCAAGCATGTCTACTACGGTTACAATCTCTGGAAATAAATCAGAACTGGTCTCGTATTTTCAACCACCTCTTCATTTATCTGATCAATACGAGTGCGGTTTACTATACTTTTCAGTATTAAAAACAAGACCAAACGTGCCCGTTAATAACAGCAGTTTAACAGCTGTAATCAGAATCGAATGTGATCTTGTGCACGGTTCATATTACAACGGATTACCGACTCATTTTATTCATGAATTTATATCTGATACTGCTCCAGGTCGCAGCTACACAGAAATACCTCAGAACGTTATTTACTTCCCAGTGAACAAAAATATAATTTCATCCATATCTGTCAGGATTGTAGATCAGTTTGGTTCCTGTATTGACTTTGGTGAAGAACATATTCAATTACGTCTTCATTTAAGAAAAGCAAAATGATAGTATATAATAAAAAGCCTCCAGTGAAAATAAAACGTCCTATTCCGTCAACAACCGTTAAGGTGCCCAGACGTAAGAAAAACGTGAAGAAATTGACTAAATCAAATAAAGATTTTCTTAAAGCTTTAGGGTTTAAAGTATGAGTATACTACAGATTACTGATTTACCACACTTTGATAGTTCAATCGAAAGCTATGAAGTCCATTCATACAATCCCTACAATAACAGCTTTAGAGAAAACGATGAAATCAGAATCCCCATACATCAGCAAGACATATACGTGCTACCGTCAGCCAGTTCAATCTACATCGAAGGCCAGGCAAAGCTGTTCGGTAAGGATGGGCATCCGAGCAAGAAACCTGTTACGTTCACTAATAACCCTGTTATGTATTTGTTCCAAGACATCAGATACGAAATGAATGGAATTGAAATAGATCGTATAAAAAATTCCGGAATAACATCAACAATAAAGTCATACATCTCATTCAATGAAGCAGAAAGTAAAGTTGCTGCATTGTGGGGTTGGAATTTAAACGGGTTCCAAAGTGATGGGCATTTTAGCGTTGTGGTGCCATTAAATAAGATTTTAGGGTTTGCAGAGGATTACAATAAAATTGTAATAAATTGTAAACACGAACTTATATTGAATAGGAGTAATTCTAACTTAAATAGTATTATTCTTACTGATGAAAACGTCCAGCTTCAAATAGATATACAAAGGGTTCAGTGGAGAGTACCACATATAAAAGTTTCAGATAGAGAACGTTTAACACTTTTAAAGCATTTAGAAAGAGATAAACCTATTCAGATGGCTTTTAGAAATTGGGATTTATATGAGTATCCTTTACTACCTAAAACCACAAAGCATTCTTGGTCAGTAAAAACTGCTTCTCAATTAGAAAAGCCCCGGTATGTAATTTTTTGCTTGCAGACTAATAGAAAAAGTAATAAATCAAAAGACAGCTCAGTATTTGATCATTGTGATGTGACAAATGTAACGCTATTTTTGAATTCTCAATATTACCCTTATGAACCTTTAGGTTTAAAGTTTTCTGAAAACAAGTACAGTATATTATATGAAATGTATGTGAAATTTCGTCAGTCGTATTATAGCAGCCCAGTCGATCCCTTGCTTGATCTGAAAAATTTTAAAGAAAAAGCACCACTTTTTATCATAGATTGTTCAAGGCAAAATGACTGTTTAAAAACAGGCCCGGTAGATGTGAGGTTGGAATTTGAATGTTCAACATTAATACCAGATAACACAACTGCCTACTGTTTAATTATTAACGATCGACTTGTGGAATACAAACCGTTAAGTAACATTGTGCGCAGGCTATCATGACTGCAATTGTAGATGTTCAAGGTTTCAAAACAGAAGCTAATGAATTTATAATAAAGGAGATTGCGATATTATGCGATAAAAAAATACAGGTATTTCTAATAAAACCTCCATTTCCATTTTACGATTTGACTAAACAAGAACGTCGACAAGTAAGTTGGATTGAGCGCAATAGAAAGATATACTGGAATGAAGGAATTGTGCCTTACTCAAATTATCAGAATTTGGTTATAAATATTTTAAGAGATAAATGTGTTTATGTCAAAGGTTCAGAAAAAGTGTCATGGTTAAGAAACATTGTAAATAGTACTAATGTTAATAACTTAGAAGATAAAGGATGTCCTAGTTTATTAAACTTATATGAAGAATATGAAAACTCTCATGATCTGTATAGCTGTATTTATCATGATTCAGTATGTGCATTAAAAAATGTTCTCTGTTTAAATAAATGGCGTATAGACAATGTAGTATAAACACTCTAAGTAACTAATAAATTTTTGAAATAAATATTTTCTTGTTTTATTCCTTAAAGGTCGATTATATAGTAATTCCCACAGTTCATGGTTTAATTTTCGAACAGATGATCGAATCAAACGTATTGGCTAAGTGATGTATTGTTATTGAATACGATATTCACATTACGATCTGCATAAGCGGTATAATTGGGGGCTTCTGCATCGCGCAGCTCGAGCGCCGCGAGAGCAAGTGATGCAGAACCCCAATTATACCCTACTAACGTAAAGGATACTCGTACTAAGGGTATAGAAATTGTTATTAGATACTCACGCTTTCAATGGTAATGTAAGGCATAGAGATGTTGAAGGCGTCATTGATGTCTGCGAACCAAACCACTCGGACATTGGTGATTATCAGGGTGCCCAGGTTGCCGGAGTCACTCGACAGGTTCCAAATACTATGCTCGAGTAGAGCTATCTGGAAAATTGGATAATTTTCACTATCTTTAATTATATCATTTCTGATTAATTCTCACCTTTCAGGAAATCGTTAACAGTGAGTAATATACTGTTTATTGGATTGTAACAGTATAAATGGTATATTTAAGATAAATATGTATTTTGCATGTCATTATATTATGACTGAATACTGAACTCATAGACATTTTGTAACACCTTTTATATAACTGTATTCATTAGCATATAAATCCTTTGACTTTGACTTTAATTTTAATAAGCTTTTCTCTAAATCAGACTAATTTCTATACTTTACTTTTTCTAGCGGCAACATCCGTAACTGCTTGTTGTGTATAATAGCAGCTCTCAGCTTTAGGTCTCGATACAATCTGGAGCCTGTATACGCTCTGAAAACAAATAAATGATGACGTTATTAGCCAGTAAATACTCATATTGAATAGATAGAAGTGAAAAAGAAGAGTGAAGAAAAGGTATCTAGATTGTGTGAGGAGAGCTAGGGAAAGAAAAAGACTCACATTCATGGATGAAAGCAATAAAACCAAAGACTTTGTAATGTGAAGTCAGGTTAGGCAGAATGGAGACAGGACAAGTGTATGTATTTACCAAGATTTGAGAAGACATAGCTAAGTACTACCAATTTTTGTGAAGGAGAAAAATCATTCAACGCCTTTTTCCGCCTTAGGCGAGTTGAGAGAGAGTATCAGACTCTTACTGACTAAAAATCACCCCGTTCCTACTCCTGCTTCGAGTCAGAGCCCCAGTAAACCGTTAAGTTCTCCGCAGTATGAGACAGAATAACCAAATTAAAAAAAATATAAAAGAGGAGTAGGAAACTTACTTATGCACACCAGCCACTGAAGTGTAATGTCGGACACAGTTCGGAGATAGATTGGTGAAGATGAATTCATATTTGTTGGTTTTGTAGGCTGCCAGCACGTTGAGCGCCTGCGTGGTGCCGCGGAGACCTGAGTTCACCACCTTGGTGTTTGTGGTTAGGATGCAGTTCAGGCCTATAGCTGGAATTATAGAAAATTAATTTACAATATTTATTCCTTACTAGCGACTAGCGACCCACCCCAGCTTCGCATGGGTGCAATGGTGACATATTATGCATGTATTATACATATAAACCTTCCTTTTGAATCATTATCTATTAAAAAAAAAAAAACATCTTAATCAGTTGTGTGGTTTTAAGCATACAAAGGGTCATAGGGACAGAGAAAGCGACTTTGTTTTGTACTATGTAATGATAACGTCACATTAAAATGCAATATTGTTTGAAACTAAATATTAACAGATATTTTTCTTATTCTTCTTAAAAAACTAATTGGCCCGCACTAGGATTGTCTCGTATGTCGTGGGTATGTTTAAAGTTCACATACATACATATGACACCCAGACCCCAAACAAAATTGATGTGTGGATCACACTAATGACTTCTCTCGCCTTGGGCGAGGCGAGTGGGAGTGTCAGACTCTTACTGACTAAAAACCACCCCGTTCCTACTCCTGCTTTTTGAGCCGGAGCCCCGGCAACCCGCTAGGCAGTCCACAGCTCCGGGTCGGCATCAGCCCTATTGGGCCCCATCTGTGATGTAATGATAGTTAAGGAATTGTCGAAGTTATGTGTACAATAGTTAGTAAAGGCACTAACACAAATTGATTCTAGGTGACGCCAGTGAATGCCAGATGATCCTCAGGTTGGTAACCACCATGCGTCCCTTGGTGCCGCTGTTGCCTTTCGTGTCTTCGATGGGTTCGATCCTATCAAATATCTTCTCGCCAGGACGGAGCTTTAGATACCTGAAACATTAATAAAAAAATGTTATTGGGGTCACCATAACTTAAAGGATGATGGGACTCTGATAGATGTTTGTCATTTACTTTAAAGTATTTCTTTGAACCTGATTAGTAGTTAATGGAGATGAAGGCGAGACCCATGTAATAGATGGTTACATTAAGGGTCTCAGCACACATATGCTATCGGGAAGGGATCGTCACCGTATCGCCTCGAGCCGTTCAGAATGGTTTGTATTAAACTTACTGCAACGCACACTAATCGGAATATTAACGTATATCGCCTCGCCTCGGAACAGGCTCCGAACTTGAATTCCCGCGCTTACGGCTCATCGTCCCCGCGCTTACGTTTCTCCGTCCCCGTGCTTACGTCTCTCCGTACCGACTAACTATCGTGTTAGTCTAGTCGAGTGTCGCCTAGCCGTAGCCGAAAATTGACGTACAGGCGCTGCTGATACGCTTTCGTTACGTGCATACGGTAGGTTGACGCCTGGTTGACAGCGAGGCGAAAGGCGTCACGGTTACGATCCCTTTCCGATCCCATATGTGTGCTGAGACCTTAAGGGTGCTTTTCCACAAGAGATGTGCTATGCTATGCTACTGTGGATGTGTTTGGCTTCCAACAATCATATTTACATCTTCGTAGCATAGCTACATAGCACATCTCCGGTGGAAAGGTATCCTAATGCCGCAAATTGACTACTGAGCAGAACGTGTTAAACTGAAAATAAAAGACATGATGTTTGTTGAAGCCTAGAAAGATTTATGTAGTGTATCTTCCGACTAAAAATAACACAGATAAACAATAACAAGAAACCATCTTGAGTAGCCACAGCCACAACACCGACATGAGTACCGAATTCTAATTACATTTATTTTTAGAAAAGAAGAAGAAAAAAAAACACATTTCTCATACCAGACCAGTACTCAAGGAAACTCAGTGCCGAGGGAATAAAGAGCAGTTCTTCCCTTAAATCTGAATAAAAATGTGAAGGTTATAAATAACGGTATTATGAAAGAAAAGTCCGTCTCGCATAAACTTTTAAAACATGTTAATTTAATTTTCATATCTTGTAGAGCGGTGCCTTACGCAGTTAATAGCTTGGGACACTTGATACCCGCTCGTTTTAGCGACGATATCATAAGCCATTTACATAAGGGGGAAAACAGACATAATGCCACTTAGATGTAAGGAGAGACAACTACCATATTGTTTTTTCAAAAAGTGTTAGGTATAGACCATGAAGCAAGTACAAAGAGGAGATGCTGTACTGTGATTATGCACTATGACACAAAAAAAACGGTAATGCCCAATGTTATTATAAGTGAATATAAGAGCCATGGTGTAGCATAGGTTATAAGCCGACTCGACCAGAGTAATGGCACATTTTAAAGTGAACAATTGGCATCGGTTTTGTAGTATGAGACCGCTAGATTGAAAATAGAAGTGCGTGGTTTGTAACGTCCCGCATTCCCTGTAAAGGGGATGCATTGTGTTAAAGGACATTTCCTCTTTGTATTTGCTGCATGGTATAGTCTCTTAGTAGAGGGACGAGACTTACACTATTATAATAATAATGAATTCCATCCTGTCTCTCTTTTCCATCTTAGTCATGTGACCATCCTAACTCTTGACGTGGGTGTCGTATGAGCTGACTAAAGAATTAGACAATAATTTGATGGAGACCACGCAGCGGCGTTTTCTGATAAACATGAACCTTTTAAAGTGTAATATCTAAACCGCCTGCCAAGTGTGATGCGCGGAGATTCATGCGAGAGAGACAACCCCCTCTTGGGTAGAAGGAGGTCTATAGTCCAATAATCTTACTACCACGCACTGTGGATGAAGGTCAAGCCACAGAACTGAGAATTCTTGGACCGGGAAACTTGAAGATTGTGGCTAAGATCTTGTAATTAGCATTTATAATAACGGCCGGTTCACAAGGCTATTAACAAAACTTACAATCATAACAAAATAAAGCATTAATCTGCTATTTTTACCTACTCTACTAACTTACTTTGTATATAAGATTACGAAAGATCTAATAATGGGTACTTACGCGAAAGGTAAATCAAAGAGCACTTCTCTATCTTCCCACACAGCCCCAGTTTTATTTTTAGTCATTTTTTTAAAAACAAAACAAAATACGACACTCTAATCTTACAGCCTGTTTTTGTTTATATTCCGTTGCTATGACAACGTAACTAGCTAAGTAATATGCTTTATGGAGCTCGCCTAAAGATAAGCCTATATTTTTTATGAAGCCTATATTAAAACTAATTTATATTCTAGAAATTTTTATTTAGGAATGCAATGAAAAAAGTGTTTGGTTCGGATTTTATGTAAATTTTAGTTATTAATGCTTAGTTTTGTTAGTTAGATTTGAGGTAGGACTATGAAAAGTTGTTTGTTTAAAAAGTAGTGTGAATGAATAGGATAGAAAGAAGTAAGTAAGTTATACATGTTCCAATGTCTTTTTAACAAGAGCTGGAAGAAGAGATTGAGATTCGTTGCATATACAAATTCTTAGCGAGTAACGAATACAGTAACGCATGGAGTTTCCTACTCGTTCTTCTACATTCGAAGCTACACTTTGGAACGAGCACCTAGTTTCACTGATGGACGGATTAAAATACTATTATTTATTTGTGGACATTTCAAAAATACTTATTTATGGTTTAGTTGGAATATGTAGATACATTACATGACTTTGACTTGAAGGATTAAGATTTTTTTATCGTCACGCCCATTTCGGTTCGTAATACCCCTGTACAAGTGTACAATGTACAGCCACTTTTCACCATTGTTTTTTAATCCTATGTGGTGGGCCTATTGCCATATACTGGGCAATGCAGACTTCGTTATACTGCTGAGAAATTTTCAAAAGCCTAGTAATACTTTGCCCAAACAGGGAATCGAACCCGAGACCACTTGATCAATGAGGCAATCTGAAGAAAAGTATGAACATAAATCAGTAATAACTATTAAGTAACATAACTAAACATAATAATGTCACAGGTGTTATCTAATGTAGGACCTTTAGGTAGATTAAGTATAAGTACTTATATCAGACCTACTTTTTGCCAGAATCTAAAATTCTAATAAGCATGATCATAATATATTTTCATACCAGGTCGTTTTAAAAGATGACCGAACCACTACGGGCGGCTGTGGCCAGATACTCAGGTAACCAGACACATGAAATATTGACGGACCAAGTAACATTAATATTTGTTAGAATGCCAGACGCTGTTTCATATTTATACGTCTTAAAACACAAGAGGTCAGGGCCGGCCGCGATTTTGGGGCCCCTAGGGAACCACTAGAAGTGGGCCCATAATATTACTTTTGATGAAAATTGTAGAAATGTGTTGTGTTGAAGTTAAATGGAAAATTATTGTAGAAAAATTGTATTTTTTTTAAATTTTGGAAATAGTTTTTTTAAGGACTGCCTCGTTGGTCCAGTGATCGCAAGCGCGACTACCAGACAAGGGGTTCCGGGTTCAATTCCCGATTCGATTCGGGTAAAAGTATGACAGGTCTTTGTTTGGTTTTGCGTAAATTTCTCAGTAGTAAGTAGCACGGAGTCTGGAATTGTCCCCAGTATATGGCAATAGGCTCACCCCCTATTACATGGGACTTATAACACAAATGGTGAAAAGTGACTGTACATTGTACAGTGGCATTACGTGCCGTAATGTGCAGATGCACCTCTGCCTACCCCTTGGGGACAAAAGGCAAGACGTTGTTTTTTTTGTATTAAACTTTACATTATTTTATGTGGTCTTTAAGACCCCAGGTATATTAGAGTTGAACCACAGCGCTTTTTAACCGTGTAACATTTCATTTCATTAAAATCAGTTGTGGGATAAAATCATCAGTGTCCGCTTCTTTTTGCTTTTTTTACAGAAAATTATTCGCGAATCTGCTTGGCCATTTTGTAACTTTCAATTGAAAGATCGAAGTTAACTCGATCACTGTCCGCCATGTCATTGGTTGTGAGAATAATCTCGACCAATGACGGGCGAGAATGCGATAGAGCTCACTTTGAATGTTTCGAATTGACAGTTACAGTTGCAGTAACAACACATAGCCGGCCTCATTTAGTTATTTAAGAGATTGACGTGTAACAAAGTTACATTGTAACCTATTTTCAAAATAAATATAATTTATCATTTATTCATTTACTTTTTAGTGTCACAAATCAGATGGAACATTTTTTTATGGTATAAACCGATAAATGAACAGCTGGACCACCTGATGGTTAGCAATCGGCGCCGCCCATAGACACCCAAAATACCAGACGCGTTACAAGTGCGTTGTCGGCCTTTTGGGGGTTAGGAATATAAGGATTGTTGGGGGAATGGAGATTAGGAAGATTGGGGAGAGGAGTAATAGGGCCTCCGGTAACCTCACTCACACAATAAAACACAACGTAAGCGTTGTTTCACGTGGATTTTCTGTGAGGCCGTGGTATCACTCCGGTCGAGCCGGCCCATTCGTGCCGAAGCATGGCTCTCCCATACTTAAAACATACAAACATGTTATCTTTAATACTGTTTCTTTGTCCTTGAATAAACTAAATTATGATTTAGTAAAAACTACACCAATTCACATAAATCACCGACACTGGACATTAAAATTTAATTATTATCATTACAACGAAACAAACTATAATTTTATAAAAATGTATTCTAATCAAAATAATAGGAAAGGAATATCAGGGAAATGGATTTACTACAGGATGTTAAAATACGTAGTATATACGTTTTTATTTTTAACGGGCGAAAATCATCCAATGACGCCTTGGGTTATATGGTTAGACTCTTAATGACTAAAATCACCCCATTTCTCATTTTGCTTTTCGAGCTGGGGTTCCGGTATCCCGATTGATAGTCGCAGCTCTATTAATTATGTTGGTTGTTCTTTTTTTTCAAATAAAGATGTCCGGAACCATTGGACACTGATTCCTTTTTCGCGTGGTATAAGTCGGTAAACGAGCACACGGATCACTTGATGGTAAGCAATCGTCGCCGCCCATGGACATCCGAAACACCAGACACGTTACACGTTTATTTAATTTTTTATGTAATGTAATTATATAGGTGGACTTAATGTCTAAGGTATTTTTATCAGTTAACTTTTTTCGGTCTATATTTAAATGGTTTTTTTTTTGAGGGAGGATATCATCCAATGGCTTCTCCCGCCTTGGGTGAGGCGGGAGGGAGTGTCAGACTCTTACTAACTAAAAACCACCCTGATCTTTTTTTTTTTTTTTTTTATTCGGCAAAAACTAATGCTTGACTACATCCCACCTGATGGTAAGTAGTGATGTAATCGTTGATGGTGAGGCGCACTAGTTTCCAATATTCTTTTACCATCTTATTCAATAAAAAAAACCTTCCTGTATTACTGTGGTCCTTGGTAAGAATTGATTCGACAGGTCATTAACTAGATGAGAGCCGCGGATTGGCTCGCGTGGTGCTCTAATACTGGGCTAGATAAGATCACCGATGGTATCCTGGTTTATGGTGGATAATCATTGTAATTGCATATTGTAATTAGCTGAAGTGTTATGTGTTATTGTGACGGTATCACGTAACTGTGGCATTAATTTAACGATTTATTGATTGATTTATTTAATTTTTATGTAACGTAATTATATAGGTGGATTTAATGTCTAAGGTGTTTTTATCAGTTAACTTTTTTCCATCGACAACAACTCGGTCTATATATTTATATTCAAATGCTTTTTTTGCCATACCCTGTCGAAGAGGGGGAAATAATCCAATTGCTTCTCCCGTCTTGGGTGAGACGAGAGGGAGTTTCAAACTCTTACTGACTAAAAACCACCCCGTTCTTTTTCCTGCTTTGTGCTGGACCCCGGTAACCTGTGACGTTGTCCGCATCTCCGGATATTCAAATGCTTTGGACTCGATTCAACAATGACACACACAAAAAGTAATGTGATAAGTTTACAAGTTTTTATATACATTACATGAGCACTTCTACTAAAAACCTTCGGCGAATAAGGAGCATAATTATTATTACATAATTATTTTTAGAAGGAAATATTATTTGCTCCACCCCAGCATTACTCCAGACGCTATAGACCGTGATACTACTGAAAAACTAATTACTTAGCTGGATAGGAACTAATCTAATCACAAAACTGGCGAAAATTCCGTGTAGCCATTATATTCTACTGCTTTAAAATTAATGAAGAAATAGTATTTAGAAATTGCGGTGTACTGGGAAAATTATAGAAATTTCGATGGAGAAAATTGTGTGAGACCTACCTAATAACTTGTTTATTATTGCTAATTTTCTTCAATAAATATCAAAACAACAACGTTTGGCTGTAAATTCTAAGGATTTATGTATTTGTAGTGGGAAAATGTACCTACACGTGGTATAAGGTAGAAAGAATTCGGTGAAATATTGGCTTTGGCATGATATAGTTGATTGATTCCAAAGGATTCTTACTACAATACTAAGCAATATATAAAAGAAAAGTAGTTCTTTAGGTTCTTCTGAATGATTGGCCTTTACTCGCGGTTTCGTGTGCATTAAAACTTCCTCTTCCTCTGTTGGGTAGTTGTCATAAGATATGTGTAGATTCAAACTCGCTTTCCGTTATCTTTCCATCAGGATTATGTAAATTTAAATCAATATAATATGGATAGATAGCGGAAAACGACTTTGTTTTATACTACGTACTGATAGTAAGCTTCAAATCGTTTAAAAGCGTTAATGTTTATAAAACTAATCCAACAGATGTCGCTACTAATTACTGAAAAGCGCGCCATTTTGACAGCTGACCTTAATCAAGATGGCGGCGTTAAGTTCGTTATTCGAAAACTGTCGTTGAGTTTAAAAGCTGGTAAGTGCTTAAGTCACTGTTAAAATTGATGGTAATCACCTTAAAAGGTTTTCAAATTTTCTACTTAGGATCATTCGTTTCGTGTCGCATTAGTATCTACACATAACTGATATTTTTGGAGATAGTTAGGTAGGTTAGGTACTTCATCAGAAATTAAAATGAAATTATTAACACATTGAACGCCGTGGTATTCACTGGTGACTGACGTTAGCGGAGGATTTGCCTTTAACAGTTGTCTATTGGCAGTCAAAGACTTAAAGAATTAATGAAATGTTAAACTATTGCACCGCACAGCAGTCGCCGTAGCGTCGGATAATCTGTCAAAATAACTCCAGAGACCTGCAAATTAGACAGTGTCCCATCTAGAAGTTGGTAAGCAAGAGCAACGTCAACTAGTCATCTATGCCACTGAATGACGTCTACAAAGTATCACCATGTTACGCTACGCGGCTACGAATCGCTACGCAATTTCGTAGCAAACTGGTTACGCCTGCTACGAAACAAAATGCGTAGTCTAGAATAAACTTGCCCTAATTTTGGATACGGAGAAAAATATTATATAAGTTTCAGTCTGGACGCCTACTAAAATATATTCATAGTCCATACCATTACGTGGTATTCGCATTTACTGTTTCGCAACTAAAATACGGATTGCGTATCAAAGGACCAAATCTTTTTGGTCTTTCTTAACGCTGAGTCGATTTAAAAAATATAATTAGTGAAGTACTTGTGTAGCTGTAGATAATTGACTTCCCTCCCACTTACTATTAAAAACTAATTTATAACAAGAAACTTGAAAAGTAAAAGGTCACGTAGGCGACAGCCTTATAAAAATTTCACGTTGAAAATATGAATCTTCAATTTCCCGTCGATTCGAAAAGTCGTAAAACACACAACATCAATCAAAATGCGTAAATATTGCTTATAAAAGTTTTGTTTACTTCATCGGCTTCCTTCGGCTGAAACTAAGGATTCTCCTTGTGAAACTCCGGAATGTTCTGCGGCTGAGCTTATTTTATTCAATTAAATAATAAGATTTTTTTGGTTATACGTGCACTACTTTCTATATTTTGTGTATGATTAAATTCATGACGTTTGTAAACTTATTTATTTATTTATTTAACCTTTAATGTACACAATACATTCAAATAGTGTTACATAAGGCGAACCTAATGCCGTATGGCATTTTCTACCATTTCACCTTAGGGTTCAAAGAGAAAGTCTGCGAAATAAGGGACGGAGAATTTATACTTTAATGATGCAATATTAGAGTATTTTGTTTACGATATTATTAACAGGTATGATAATATATTTTTAGTAAACTGCTTAAGAATTCTTCAACGACGACTATTACCATAAACTAGCTTATTTCACTCAGTCTTTTCACACGAAGAAAGTGTTGTAACTCCAAAGGTTTTCACCACAGAAGTAAACCTTGAAAAAGGAAGAAAAATGTTCCCGCGAAAACTTTAAATAACATGACTTTTTTTAGCACAAAAGGTTATAAGTCTGCAATTCTAAATTTTCCCCGTGACCCGCTCGTAAGAGCTGTCGAAAGTGGTTTCACATTGAAATTGTAAAAGTTGGCTATAAAGGTAACTTTACGACCGTTAACGGAGGGGGGTTGGCAGGTTGGCTATCTGATAAAATTTAATTTTTACCAGACATTGCGGTACTGCCTTAATGACGTAAGGGGCGGTGATGTTAAATATTACGTTTTTGAAGTTATATTTTTCATAGTTTTTTTAGTTGTTACATGGTTTTGATATTACTGATTGGTTGGTCTATTAGTTTCAAGGTTGATTGTTGAACTCGAAGCTTGTAAGATTATTCAATCGAGTTTATTATATCGCTTTTCAATTTAGGACGCCTCAAAAACAATGCAGATATCTAGAATTGTTGTGGGTGTTACGCAAAATACTCACCCTTAGTGTCTGTAATAGAGATTTGTCACTACATGTGTGTTAGTATTAACAGTAAACTGCAACATAAATTTAACTGGCAGAAAATCAAATTATCACACAAACAGGAAACATCCAAAAGGATTATCTATAGAAAACGATCGTAATTTAAAGACAGATCAATCGGAACTGCTATTACTTAGCCAGTTTCCTCGAACTACTTAAAGTATTTAATAAATCTAAGAGTTCTGGGAAGCTTTTTAAGATTTAAGCGCATAAAGGGATAGAGGAGGTAAAAACCTTTCGATTGGCATCGTCTGGCCATCGTTTAAGACGATTACGGGATTATTTAAAGTGGGCGGGAAGTTGATAGTTTCTATCTGTAAGTGTTATGTCTCTGTTTACTAAATATTTGTTTTGAAATTCTGCTTAACTGCTTAACTATGAGTGATTACTAATATCATCTGTTATGTCTTTAGCCTCAAAGGTGTATGCTGTAAAGCTCTTTTCGTTCTATTGCTAATGTGCAATGGAATTTAAATTGAACATCAGATTAATAAAAATAACGACCACTCTTCGAAGAATTTTCAAAGAAAAATAATATTAATGTCTGGCGGCCTCGACCTTCTACAAACAGTCGTACTTACTACTCGACTAATGAAGTAATTTAGCAAACAAAAGTTAATCTACAAATAGACGATGAGGGGGTAATTATAGTAAGAACAAAATTGCGGCATCATTCCAACGCAGAAAGCACATTGTCATAACAATTTGGCAAGAAATATCAATATTTTTAAACCCCCGACAGTTTCTTCAATGAAATTGTAAGTAATAAGTAACTCCGCCTCCAATTATATCTCCAAAAACTGGGAAATCATTTTACAAAAGCGAAAGCTATTAAGGTCTAAATTATTTAATACGACGATTATTTTCTTGGCCAAAATTCCTTGCGGTTTTTCTGGTCCTTATTTCGTAGACTCGAAGGACCAGATTTCAAAGGCTTTTAAAGTGAGAAAACCTTGTAAACGTCTCTTAATTGTCTCTTATAATTAAGTAGAAGTCCCGAAGTAGGTGAACTTAGGGTCCCAGATGCGTAAAATTGTCTAATTATAAAAAGTATTAAAGACAATTTGGAGTTTATCCAATATTTGACTTTAAGGTCCTCCGGGCACTCAAATGTTGTTAAGAATCTGCCACGATATTAAACGCGGCAACTGCATTTAAAAGAGGAAATGGTCCTATGAGTCGTTCCCGCCATCTTGATAGAAGCATTTTGAATTTTAATCTGATTGCGTTTGAATACAGTTTTAAATTATAAAAAGTTAACTTTAAGTAAAATTGACAATAATATTCTAGATTTTCTTTAGTTGTGGGTAAGTCTTAACCTACCTATAAGTTGTTTAATGCTTACGTTTTCGATCTACACTATGTTGGATAAAATCAGAAACGAACATTGCGTCAATATCCAAACGCAAGCCGCGTTTGATTTGTGAACTTTGATTTCACTTCAAAACTGAGTTGGTTTCTAAGAAAAATCGTAGGGGGCGCTTGTGGAGCTTAAAGAGGCGCGGGGGGTGGGGCTCTCGTTATTTTCACTTTTCCCCGTTTATTGCCACAATAAATAACATTAGGTTTATGATGCGTGTATAAAATACCCCGGTTCGGGCGTGCAAACCTGAATTTTTAATTTTCCACCCTCCGAACTTACGTTTTGTGGAACTAAAAATTGGTTTAACGGGTGTATTGTGTAAAGGGCGTAGGTTTCTATAATTGATGTATGAAAGGGTTTAACTTTACTACTTGTATGTACAATGAAGTGAAAGGTTTCTTGTTATGATTAGTTTCAGGGTTATGTACCTAATATTAATACATACAATAATGTCTACAAAAAAGGAGAATGGGCTTGTTCATACGGCTTATGTAAACATAATAAGGTTTTCAAAGTTATGTAAATTCATACTAACGTGTTATACGAATTTATGTCTCAGACTTGACTGCACGGTTGGTGCGGTGACTGAACAATCGGCTTCTTCTAGATTCTTGCACGGAAAAGCCCTGTGTGATCTACAAATTGTTGTTTTAGGTCTAGGTGTCACATTTTTTGGAAATGACAGACTTTACTTTCTTTCATTCAAAGAGTAATTATTTCTAAAGATTTTACCTGACCCAAGCTTGAAGGTCACGTAACTTTCCAGAATTAGTTTGTTCTAGTTAGTGAGTGACCTTTTGCTTTGTCTATGTGAGTATACGTAGGACAATTACTGATTTTGTTTTTTGACATTTTTGGTATGATAAAAATTTTCTGTCTAAATAAATGAAAGTCAATGGTTTATGTTATTTTTGTACTACAGATAAAAATAACTTAAGTGGAAATTTAAGTCTTTGGCTGCCAATAGAAAACTGTTAAAGGCAAATCCTTCACTAACGTCGGTCACAGGAGACCACCACGGCGTTCAATGTGTTAAAAAAGATCCCTAACTCTCTCTATCTACAATATAATTGACATTCCACACATTTCCATTCAAAATCCAAACTAGAATTCCTCAAAAAAGTCCCTCAACTTTCCTCTACTTCCCTCTAACATTACAAGAAACCGTAGCTTAAGATTTATTCCACGACCAACAGTTATTCAGTTGCTTCTACTAATTGTACGAAAACATTGCGTCTTAAGATTTTTTTCACAGCAAAGTGAATTTAATTATTAACACTGAGAGCCTTAAGGTGGGACGCACACGTAAATGCCTCTTACGTACGTAAGTGGTCGTTCTAGGGCCATATGACGTTACAGCGAGGCAATAACGGAAGGGTCCGCGTACACTGGGTGAACGGTTAGTTTTAAAAAGGTCTTGTTTGTTTTAATAGTTGGGTATTATAAACCAGTAGCTGTAACTGATTTGAGTAGCTAAATTTGTTACTTAAAGTAAGTAAATGAAATATGTGATAAGGATTGCAGGATCACTCCATATATAAAGCTTGAAGGATGTAAAAACTCATCATTATCGTAGAACTATTATTATTGCATAAAAAATATTTTAAACATTGGGCTTATGTTGTATGGTCACAAAATTAAGAGTGTGCACCATATATCAGATCGGTTGGACGTCAGAGATTTTAAAATGATAATTACTAAATTTGATCCAAACAAACAACAGTCAAGCTTCAATAAAACTGCCCTAATCTACACAAGTAATTCCCGTGCCAAAAATGTATTCAATCAAAGATTCATTCTGTTGTTTATTGTTAAACACTTTTTGCAAAAAATATTTACAGTTAGTTTTATAATTGTTAGTATATTATGACTTAGATCCAGATGTATATTTGGCCAAGTAATTAAAAATGTTAAAAATAACCTCAAAGTCTTCTTAGAAATCTTGTGCGATTGTCTCAGTATGCTTTCTCCCTATATCGTAATAGGCTCCGTGGGCGGTACCATTTGGAGGGCCCCGCGGACTCCAGCTTAAACGTTTACGGCCTAACTGTCGTTGGAATTGTTAATTATTTTCGCGAGGCCCACTGTTAATCCCGTTCGGATCGCCCGTAATGATACCTACGCCACTTGATAAGGAATAATCTTGGATTGGAGATTCCCAAAATTTTGGTCCTTCGCTCCGAAACTTGGCCATCGGCTTCGGCCATTTGTGGGGTTTGGATTATTTTTCATATAATTTAGGAGGATTTTTATGGTTTTAATTTATAGCCAGTGTGTCTTTTGACATTTTAGTCCTTTTTCAAGGTCTTTTAGGTAAAGTGTGTAAAAAAATTTGTCGTTTTAATGCCAGCCATTTTTCTCTTTTTGCTTTACTTCTTGTGCCAACATTGAATCCCCATGATGTGGAACTGATATCATACATTGGTGAAAAACCAAAATTCACGAGTTCCCAAAGTAACGCGTATAAGCCTTTCACCAATTCTACCGATGTAGCCCTTGGAATTAATTGGCTTTAACGGGTACGTCCTAAAACTGCGACCAGCCACCGAGGAATGGGCAGCAGCATTCTCAAAATTTATCGGTGACCTAACTGCGATCCCCAAGCCGCCTGCCAAGCGTGGGGATTATGGCAACCCCCCCCCCTTTCACTATGAGCGACAACAAAATTACACGGCCCCCAGTCCCCGGCAGCTCCGCTATTCCTGATCTAGGTAGCGGATCAGGTAACGGCGGAGCAGGGGGTGCTAAGAATCCCCGGCAGAGAAAGCGCTACCACCCCCGACGAACTTTGGCCCTGGCAACGCACAACATCCGCACACTGCGGACTGATGAGAAGATTGTCGAGCTGGAGGAAGAATTGAGCAAAATGCGGTGGGACATCTTGGGACTATCTGAAATCCGAAGAGAGGGTCAGGATACGATAATCCTAGATTCCGGCAACTTGCTCTTCTTCCGGGAAGGAGACCGTAAATCCCAGGGTGGTGTCGGATTTCTCGTCCGCAAGTCTCTCGTCAACAACGTGTGTGAGGTCGACAGTGTGTCGAACAGGGTAGCGTACCTTATACTCAGAATATCTAACCGGTATTCGCTGAAGGTCATACAGGTATATGCGCCGACCTCGACACATTGTGACGACGAAGTAGAGGCTCTGTATGAGGAAATTTCAAAAGCCATACACTCCTCCGAAACACACTTCACCGTTGTGATGGGGGATTTCAATGCAAAGGTGGGCACACGGAATAGCGATGAGTTGAGAATAGGGCCATTTGGATATGGGCAGCGAAACCATCGGGGCCAGCGGCTGGTCGACTTTATGGAGAGGGAGAGACTCTATTTGATGAACTCCTTCTTCCAGAAGCGACCGGCCAAGAAGTGGACATGGATAAGCCCTGATGGTTCTACCAAAAATGAGATCGACTTCATCATGGCGACCGAAAGACGTATATTCAGTGATGTCTCTGTGATAGCGAAGGTGAAAACCGGTAGCGATCACCGTATTGTCAGGGGCACACTGAACATCAATGTAAAACTAGAGCGGTCACGCCTGGTGAAGTCCACGCTCCGCCCTGGACGTGCCCAGATCCAAAACCCCGAGCAGTTCCAACTCCAACTGCAAAATCGCTTCCAGTGTCTAGCTGATTGTGGAAACGTGGACGAGATAAATAATGGGTTGGTGGAAACTGTCCGAGCAGTGGGGTCAGACTTCTTCAAGACCCCCGCCGAAACAGGCCCCAAAAGCTCTCCGACGGAACCTTAAAACTTCTTAAGGATCGTAGCGAGATGAGGCTGCAGTCTTCAGACGATATGTCTGAATACGGCAAGCTCAATAGACGAATCTCGAAATACATGCGACGTGACCTGCGGGCCTATAACGCCGCAAGAGTCAGAGACTTAATTGAGCGAAACAAGGGCTCAAAAGTCTTCGCAAAGAATTCGTCTGTTGGGCAAAGCCAAATGACGAGGCTGAAGACCGAGGATGGCAGCGTCATCTCGTCGAAGTCCGAGATCCTCGGAGAGCTCGAGAGGTTTTACGGACAGTTATACACCTCAACACGGCAACCCATCGTCGGTACAGCTCGGGACCCAAGAGCTAAACTGACGCGGCACTACACTGAGGATATCCCAGACATCAGCCTGTACGAGATTAGGATGGCTCTCAAACAGCTTAAAAACAACAAGGCGCCGGGCGATGACGGAATCACGTCGGAACTTCTGCGAGCGGGTGGAAAACCGATACTTTTAGTCCTCCAGAAGCTATTCAATTCCGTCATACTCGAGGGAACCACGCCGGTAGCATGGCAACGGAGTGTGGTGGTTCTGTTCTTTAAAAAAGGCGACAACTGTCTGCTAAAGAACTACAGACCTATCTCACTTCTGAGCCATGTGTATAAGCTGTTTTCGAGGGTCATCACGAACCGTCTCGAACGCAGGCTTGATGACTTCCAGCCTCCCGAACAAGCCGGATTCCGAAAAGGTTTCAGTACCATAGACCACATTCATACGCTGCGGCAGATTATACAGAAGACCGAGGAGTATAACTTGCCACTATGCTTGGCGTTTGTGGACTATGAGAAAGCCTTCGATTCAATCGAAACCTGGGCGGTGCTGCAGTCTCTCCAGCGGTGCCACATCGACTATAGATACATCGAGGTTTTGAAGTGTTTGTATAACAACGCCACCATGCGCATCCGACTCCAGGAAGAGACTACGAGGCCAATCCAGTTGCGGAAGGGCGTGAGACAGGGAGACGTTATATCTCCGAAACTGTTCACGAACGCACTGGAGGACGTTTTTAAGCTCTTGGACTGGAGCGGACGCGGCATCAACATTAATGGCGAATACATCACTCATCTCCGTTTCGCCGATGACATAGTCGTAATGGCAGAGTCGCTGGAAGAGCTGAACACCATGCTCAGCGACCTCAATACCGTTTCCCAACAGGTGGGCCTTAAAATGAACATGGACAAGACGAAAATCATGTCAAATGTCCATGTTGCACCTATACCGGTTGTCGTTGGGAACGATATACTCGAAGTTGTAGACCACTACACATACCTGGGTCAGATCATCCAGCTAGGTAGGTCCAACTTCGAGAAAGAGGTCGCTCGAAGAATCCAACTCGGATGGGCAGCATTTGGGAAGTTGCATGAAGTCTTCTCGTCAAAAATCCCGCAGTGTCTGAAGACCAGGATGTACAACCAGTGTGTGTTGCCAGTGATGACGTACGGTACCGAGACATGGTCCCTAACTGCTGGCCTTTTAGAAAGGCTCAGAGTCGCCCAGCGCGCGATGGAGAGAGCTATGCTCGGAGTATCTTTGCGCGACAAAATCCGAAATATGGAAATTCGCCAAAGAACAAGAGTTACAGACATAGCTCTCAAAATATGCAGGCTGAAGTGGCAATGGGCAGGCCACGTCGCTCGGAGGACTGATGGCCGCTGGGCCAGGAAGGTGACTGAGTGGCGACCGCGGACCGGAAGACGCAGCGTGGGCAGACCTCCCACTAGGTGGACCGACGACATCGTCAGAGTGGCGGGGAGCCAGTGGATGCAGGTGGCGGCTTGTCGTTCTACGTGGAGGACCAAGGGGAAACTTATGTGGCAGATAGTGCATACAAATTACGTTCTTAATTTAAAGTTATCTGATACATAACGGCTATCCAGACATTGTGAAACAAGTCCTGAATCTATCTAAACAAAATATTTGAATAATAATTCCGAAAATCTCAGCTCAAGGACAAACCAAACCAACTTACATTTCCTTTCTCCGTCTACGGCTTTCCGTCTCATTTCAATTCTCATTACAATATCACAACTTCACCTATAAGATCATAATTTCTTGTGAAAAAAATCCCAAGTTTTAACCCTCCCTTGCTGGGGGGAGTTTAAACAAGTTGCTTTTGCCAGATGGCGTTCGGCTATTCAAATTTTCTTGTTTTATTAAAAAAAAAGTTCGCACTTGACCCCTGAAACCGTTTTAAGTCGAGTTCTTTAAGCACCTTCTTAGCAATGTACCGAGGTAATTGTATTTTAATAGCTACGATTTTAGAAACGAAATTGCTGTTTCAAGCTCTTTTAAAATTCGTGTCAATCTCAGCGTTCATAGCCATTTTGTTTTATTTTTATAGGCTCTAGAAGATAAATGGTAATTCTGGACAAAGTGCCGATACTCTGGTCTTTAGTTAAAATATTTTCGAGAAGTTTTAAATCAAATTGATATCTCCGGAAGCTCTATCGGTTCTCCGAATGTTTTCACTTTAAGGCTCATCAATCAAGCGTTTTAGGGGTATTTTGGTGAGTTTTAAATTATTCTGGAAGGGTTGGAAGACTAGTATTTAACATTGACAATAGAAATGTTTCTTTAAATCTTAAAATAATTAGTAGCCTACGTTTTTCTAAAGAAACGACACTATAATAAGAGGACATTTATTTTCTTACAAAAACCGAAAATAATACAAACGTCTGAAACTAAACGAAACGTAATAAGGCCGACTTTCGCTTGAACGACGAAAGTTTACCATTTTATAATTCTGACGAATGCCGCCCGTAAAACTCGTATTGTTTTGAATTTTTTAAAAAGCGCCAAATAAATTATCATTATGGCGTTCTAAGGAAACAATCGCCTCGTCGGCGGCGAGAGGGTTGGGTGGCGTCAAACAAAAATATGGATTCCTTTTGTTTGGGGAAAATTAAAAAATAACGTGATTTGTGTGTGAGTTATTTGTGCCGTGCTCCTTAGTGCTTCACGTAAATAAGTCGTTAATGGGTTTTTCTTAATATACTGTTATTTATTAGCTGTTATCAGTGTCTGCCGTGTGGTGATTAGACCTCTAATCCTCTTAACGCTCCGGTGTGATAAGGAGCCGACTAGGGGACTACCAATTTAACTGCGATCTCCAATGCTGTTTTAGAGCGTAAAGATTAACTTAAACTCTTCTGAGAAGGAGAAAAGAAAAGATAAGATAAGAGGAGGCTTACGTAGTCCAGTAGTGGATTGTCAAGGTCTAGAAATATGTCTAACCGCAGTACTCAGAGTCATTTAATGATTACTTAAACTATTCCTTTCGAAAACAATCACTAAGGACTGGGTGAAGTAACCATTAAATGACTTCGGGTATGGTGGTTAGACTTATTTCTAGTTATACGATTCTGTGCAACGTTTGCTTTCATTGTGGGAAATCTTGGCAAATTAAACAATCCAATTATACTTTAAACAATCTAGCATCAGTAGTTGCTTGTTAACGAAAACAATCACCATCCATCTAGTTCTTAGCCACATTTTCGAAAAAACCGCGTCCGTTTCTCGTCTCGTTTCCAGAAGAAATATGAAGCTATTTAAATTTTTTATTTGTTCATTCATTTCGCCGGGAGTGAGTAATAAAGTGGGAGTATTATGTGAGTATTTGGGAGTATTAACCAAGTGTCAGACTCTTAGTGGCTGGGGTGCAGTCTATGAGAATTGTAAGTCTATGTTACAACTGACGCTGGTATAAACTGTTAAGGGATGCATTAGTTATTGGTATGTAATTAGAACAGGTTTAATTTAAACTACTATAAATTGTTTGATGTCCATACATTTTTTTATGGTATAAACCGGTATACAAGCAGACGGGTCACTTGATCACGTATCACCTGATGGTAAGTAATTGCCGCCACCCATGGACACCCGAAACATTAGAGGCGTTACAAGTGCGTTGCCGGCTTTTTGGGGGCTAGGAATTTAAGAGATGTTGGGGAATCGGGGATTGGGAAGATTGAAAATGTGGGAATCGTGCCTCCGGTAACCTCACTCACACAACGAACTTAAAACATTACCTAAATTGAGATAAATAGAAACTCTCAGACAAATAGAGCTCGTGGTATACCTAACTAAGATTAAAATAACGAACTAGCTCTAAAATTAGACAATACACCCATATCTTCTCAAGAACAAAACATCCTTTACACAAACCATTATTATTTTAGTTCAAAACCTAACCTAACATATACACTGCACGTGTAAAAACTTCATCTTATTCAGCTTAAACAAAAGGTTTTCAGAACCCGTATGTTAGGAGCTTGAATAGTCAGTGTTGTACATGGGAGTTACCTGAATTTCAGACCAAGAATAATCAATTAGATGAATACATCTGCCGACAAAAGTTGCTCATGACTTGCTAGGTAAACGGTTTCGGTTTGGGCTGTATTCATAGTGTGGTTTGTTTGAGGTGGGCTAGTGATTTGTGCAGTTTTTTTTAGTTAAATGTCATTATGTTTAGACATTTGAAATATTATGTATTATGTTGTAAAGGCGCTGTTGTTGTTATAAAGTTTTCCCCCGTAAAGGTTATGATGACGGGGTATGGAAATTAAAAATCTATTTAGTCCGCCGTAAATATTAAAAGACTAAATTTACTACTAAACAAATTTCGGCGATAAATACTTTTTAAACGAATTTATAATACAATATATGGATATTTGTTTACGAATAAAAATTAGTCAATGTTACTCTACTTAACAAGATGAACATTTAAAAATAAGTCCTTATTATATGCTCTAAGCTGAATTGCACTAGTAGTGTTTAACAGTAGTAGGTAAAGTTAAATTGAAAATACATCTAAAAAAAAGGATAAAATACTGACACTAATTTATAAAATCCTAGAATTTACAAAGAAATCAACAATCTAAAACTTATAAACAACAAATTAACAAAACCTTATTCACAACAAAAAATTAAAAGACAATTTTCAACCACCATTTACAATAAACCAACCAGACTATAAATACATCACAAGCCCCCAGTTTCCGCCAGCCTCCGACAGATGGCGACCGCGTGATTGATGAACAAGAACTTAATTATAATACTTAGTACGGTTTATTCTTCAAAATTTCTTTCTAACCGACTCAAGTTGGGAACTTAGACAATCAACTTGAATGCCTCGCTGCGGAGACTGGATCTGTGATCTGCTTTTTGTTAGTTTAGCTTTATAATGTAGTTTTTTAACTTTTTTTATATTTCATGGGTCGACGTTTGGCCGCTATCTCGCTTGGTGGTAAGTGATGATACGATTTACGATGGAGCACGTCTGACCATGAGCAACCTGTTTACTTGGGCCTTGAAAACACCCAGGTTATACCCATCAGGAAAGTTTTGTAAGGTTAGGTGGGAGTAATTGAGGGGTAATTCACTTGAGAAGATTTCTGTTATTAGTGTTAAAGTTGAAGGATGATTTCGACGTGTGGTCTTGCGTTCGGTTTAGGGTGGAACTGCATCCAACGACTTCTCCCGCCTTGGGTGAAGTAAGAGGGAGTGTCAGACTCTTACTGACTAAAACCACCCCTTTCCTACTCCTGGTTTTCAAGCCGGAGTCTCGGTAACCTGCTAAGTAGTCTGCAGCTCCGGGTCGACGTCAGCCCTACTAGGCCCCATCTGTGGTGGTCTGATGGCTCATTGAGACGCGCGCGGAACGCGGCGCGATGTACGCACGGGTCTGATTCTGGTCGGGCGGTGAGCTACCCGTGCTCACCGTCCACAGGCCCGTGTTTACAGTGGCCGGAGATCATCTCGCGATTCCCGACGTTTGGAGTATCTTTCGCGACTGGTTTATCGAGTGTATTTATTAAATTTTGCTGTGTTAACAATAAAATAAACTTTCACATAGAAAACGGCTAACGTTTCAGGTTTCAGCATAGAACAACGAAATAATATTTTCAATAAAATAAACAATTCTTTGGATAAACAAATAAAGTACAATCGGAATTGTAATCATTCATATTGAAAACAACAGATCAAATGGATTGGCTCTAGCTGGGTTACTGTCTAGTGATGTGACATGGGACATAGGAAAATCTATCGATAATTATGTAAAATAGATGTCGATGTCGATATTGTTGTATTCTGATAAAGGGTGTCCCAACAAGAACGCAAGATTTAAATTTTAAATAAAACGCAGATATTTTTAAAAAAATCGTGAAAGCTTTATAATATCGTAAAGTAGAGAGTATGAGGTTATCTATGGAACAATACATCGGGCAGATGGCTGCCGCTGGTTTGCTGAAACATACGCGATCTTTCAATGAAATTTTCAATGACCGTTTTACATTAATGCTGCGGTATTTCATTAATACAGCGTCCAATTTCCTTTTAAGGCTTGAGTCGTCGTCGGCTTATTCGCATAAACCATCGAGTTTAAAAAACCCCAAAGAAAAACTAATTGTGATAAATCACATGATCTAGGCGACGAGAACGTTAACACCACCGGGATTTTTAGTTTTAAGTTAGTTTTTATTCCTTTGACAGGTATTTTTGAAGTACATGTAAATATTTCTTCAAGTAATGTGTAATCATAATAAAATATACAGACTACATTTCCTCTCAACTAATTTCTTTCTGAATCACTAGTAATCATTTCTTTAAAGCTGGCAGTGAAATATTTTGACTGCTTCCACAGCTAGTATTACAGTACTAAAGTATTCAAGCTCGAGTTCATTGGCCGTATATTTTTCATTTTCAGTACTAAAAAGTGTAAAAACCTCAACGCAAATTATTACTTTTCTGTTCAAATACAAGTTTTATAACCTCAACCAAAATGATATTTGGAGTTTTCATAAATAAATAAACTATGAATTTTAATTAATATGATTAAAAGTAAAGTCTAAAATGTGGTTGGAAATACCGCAAAATGGCAAAGCTGACAAAAATATTTTTATTACTGAAGGTATTTAAATAACAACATAAAATCTTTTATTGCTAAAGTAATCTGCTGATAGACAAAATACTATTTGGTCTAAACCGGGCTTTGTGTTGTTTGAGAGTCTGAGACTATTTGTGTATCAACAAATACAAACTCATTCATTGTAGGTTTGTATTTTACTAGCCATTTGTTTTATTGAACAAAATCATATTTAAGGTTTCTTTACTTATCCGGAGCTGCGGACAACGTAGCAGGTTACCGGGGCTCCGTCAAAGCAGGAGAAGGAACGAGGTGGTTTTTAGTCAGACACTCTCTCCCGCCTCACCTAAGGCGGAAGAAGTCATCGGATGATTTTCCCCCATTAAAAAGCCATTTGGTTCCTACTCCTATTTTTCGAGTCGTAGCCCCGGTAAACCCGCTAGGTAGTCCGTAGCTCCGGATCTGAGTCAACCCTACTAGGCCCCATCTGTGTTGGTCTGATGGTTTTCCGCCGTCGAAAAAGGCTTCTTTTCTCTAATTACACCGTTCCAGAATTCAAGAGCAATTACCAGTTTACATATATCATCTCAAAAATCGATTACCTACCAATAAATATCGATACATTTCCCATCACTAATGTCATGTGATCGTCGTACGGTTCGACTACAATAATTTGTCTTCGTTGACAAATATTTAAATGTTCACCGATAGCTATCCATCACAGGCCCAAGAGACGTTGACAACTTTGGAAAAAAAATTGAAATACGATACCTAGGGACTGTGGGCTTAAAAAAATAGAAATACCCTTCGATTTTAGACCCAGAATAATTTATTATGCGTATTGAATCTAAGCCATGTTTCTTTTAAATCATATTTGATATAAGTTTTTGATAACATGTTAATATAAAGTTGTATTATTAATAGCTGCTATTATTCTTTTTATAGATGTTATGATAACGGCTATTTTTTTTAAAGATAGCCAGTGATTCAATCATGCATGCATAATGTGTAGAGTGTGGATTTATGAGCACTCATATTTTTTTAACGATAGATATCAGAATCATTTATTTTGGTTATCAAGAATTTGCATTGATTTTTCGAAGTGTAATGCAGACGTAGTGTTTTTAGATTACAGGTCATTTAACGGTGCCTAATGTGACAATGATAATATTTCTTTTTTTATGGTATAATAAAACGTAAATCAGCAGACTACCTGATGGTAGACACCCGAAACACCAGAGGTGTTACAAGTGCGTTGCCGGCCTATTGGTGGTTAGGAATCTAAGGGTTGTTGCATAATGAGGGATTGTGAAGATTAGAAAGGTGGTAATTGGGTCTCCTCACGCTCAAACTCATTTAACGAAATACAACGCAAGCCTTGTTTCACGTCGGTTTTCTGTGAGGCCGTGGTATCACCCGGTCGAACCGGCTCATTCGTGCCGAAGCATGGCTCTCCCACACTTAATAAGGTTTCAGATAGAACTTAGAACCTCGTAACGTACATCAATGAGGTACTAACGAAGTAAAACAACATTTCAAGTCCACTACCACGTTCCAATATAATTATCTTCTCTAATATCTTATTAAATTTTTAAAAGGTACTTATGAACATCGCTTTGGAATAATAATATTAATAGCATTATTTTGTTTTTAAAAAAAGTATTAATGTACAATGAAGAGTTTCTAAAATAGAAGTATAATATTAGGTAATTAACCCATGTTTTGTGGTTTAATAGAGTTGATGAAAATAAATATCTTATTAGATCGCAGTTAAAAAACTCGACAGGAGCATGAATTCTAACCACATAGGCGACATCTTTTCATAAGGGCCACAATTCGGCTCTGAGGGTCCAAATAACGTACGTATAAAATGTAAGGGCCCGTCTATACGGGGTCCCACGGGCCCGCTGACACCATTAATGTGTAGGAAGACTCACATTTTTTGGTGGTTTTTAGGACATAAATTGTTTGAGTTAATTCTGAAGAAATTGTGGAACTTTAAGAAGTGAGAAATAACTTTTCATCGCTAAATAACTGGTCACCTTGTGATTGAGTTGAGAGTTACCGAAGAGAGATTCACTCCCCAAAGCCCGGCGACGCACTTGTAACTCCTTTGGTGTGGCAGGTGTCCATAATAGGTTTTTCATTCGACATCCAGGAGCAGGTAAAATACATACATACATAACCTCACGTCTGTCTTCCATGGAGGCGGAAACAATGGAACGTCAATTACTACGAATCTTACAAACTTCTTTCGCTTCATCAACGGTCATCACTCTTTTCCTATATGCTTGTCGGTTAAGGGCACTTTTAATTTGGCCCTTCTTTAATATATCGCCAATCTGGTCTCTATATGTCCGTTTAGGGCGCCTTCTACCGACGGCCTCATTCATATCCGCAGGTAAAATGTCACTATATTTTATGAATTTTAATTTTGCATCAATAGCATTGGAACGAGCAAATAGCTTCACTAGAGGACTGACCGAAAGACAGACGTTATTAATATTATTATATTTGCTTTGACGTTCAAAAGTGCTTTCCTGGTCTATTTGAAATAAATGATTTTGACTTTGACTTGACTTTTGATGCAGTCAAGTCATTCAGTGCTAGATCCCTTAACAAAGTATCATTACGTGCGACTTACTAACTTACTGGCGACAATCTTCATCAATCTACTATGTACTCTAGATGCAAGTCTGCAACTAGTATTCAAAGTTTGCCTCCATCCATTAGCGCAACAGGAAACGGCTCTCGCGACATCTCTGCGGGTCGGAACTTCGCCATCGGAACATTGAACTTTGATTGTTACTGGAACTCAATAAAGCAGTTTGCTTTAGGAGTCTCTATGGTAAGTAGTCAAGGCCATTCTGCTTGGTAAGGTAACTAGACTAGTTTCTTGTTTGAATGGTTTTAAAATAAGATTTTTTATAAGGTACATAAACAGAGGCTTTCTTGTTCGGTTTCTATCTCATTTATGCATATGTATGACATATAACGACGCTTGAAATGCTAATTAATCTAAGCGACATATTTTTTCATACATCATTGCTAGATTTCACAGAAAAACGGACTTTTTGGCTTACCTAATAGGTTTATTTCGCTTATTTTTCGTGTATTGTCAGCCAAGAAGATAACAGATATATATGTAGTTTAAATGAAATCTTAAAAGGTTTCCCCATTCGGTATACATCCATCTTTTAATAAATTCCTTACGTAATCCAAATGTTCAACAAATAATCAGGAATATCCTCAAAATTGTAATAACATGGTCACAATATTTATGGCCCACAAATCCTAAGATATATCCCGTATCTTATACACCCATCGCAGGATTATAAGATGGGCTTACTTTGGTATATTTGTAACGGACGATCTTCGGGAACCCGCGATCTTAAACTCGATATGTGGCCGCTGTAAATAAACAAGACTTTTATATATTTTGACAAAGCCTCGTTAATACCATGTCCAGTTTTTTCAAGGGTAGGGTAGACAGAGGCATTTATTTTTTGTTATCTATTCCATATACATATAACTGTAGAAGTAAAAATTCAGTACATTAAAATATGCAACGTCACGCCTTTTATCCCCGAAGGGGTAGGCAGAGGTGCACGTTACGGCACGTAATGCCGCTATACAATGTACACCCACTTTTCATCATTTGTATTATTAGTCTCATGTAATAGGCGGTGAACCTATTGCCATATACTGGGCACAATTCCACACTCCATGCTATTGCTACTGAATTTCTTTTTGAAAAACCGAAAATAGCTCAGCAGTACTACTTTACACTACCTAATAATAAATTGTTTAAACGGAAAAATTATATCCGAGTTTTTACTGTTTAAGTGAAGCTCTATAAAACTAGAGCATCATACTTAGTCATTTTAATTAGCATAAAAACGTAATACCTAAGCAATTTACTTTCATTACTGATCCCTCATTTAACACTGTCACAAAATAATCTTAGACCTATAATTTCACAATTAAAGAAGATCATTTGTCTAGAGTCATTTAGCTACCTTATAAAGTTGAATTTTTTACTCTCCATCCCGACCACTAAGCGAGGATTGTCAAACCCCTCTTTTGTAGAGGAGGCCCATTGGCCCATATTTCAGTAGAGTGGACTGTTTATCTATTTGCAGTTCCGTGACTGAGTAATTGACTGACGGTTAGCCAAAACTACTGGACCTAGGAAGCTGAAACTTGGCATATACTCCTTGAGAAGTGTACAGTACACCACATCACAAGAGGATTTTCCTAAATTGCTACGGGGACGGGAATAATGGGAATTATCTATCTATTTATGAAGGATCTATCCCCCATAACATTTTCTTTTCTACACAAGCAAACTCAAGTCCCCTTATTTCAAAATCCACTACCAATCCCCTGGACCAAAGAGACAGCGAGACATATTTATAATAATAACAGTATCGCTGCAACATGTATTGTTACGTGCTAACTGCTAATTGGTCCGGACTCCGGTCAGTTATATACCAATAGCAGTCGGTTGTGAGGGCCATTCTAAGTTGTTTGCGGTTGTTCATTCTGTTTTTGGAAAAACTTGATGGTGTGTCCTTGTCACTAGCAAAGGAGAAAGCTGGATAGCTTTGCTTACCTTAGGGGTTGAAGGATGAGACAAGTTATTTATTATATCAACAACTGTTTGCAATCCATTGAAGGATATTTTGTTTTAATACCTATTTAATTTATTATGTTAAACCAAGATTCTTTCGGTACAGACTTCTGCCAGCTTCTGGATCCCGTCACTCAAGTCAACTCATACCCTGTCTTTAAACCAAATTTTATCAACATCCGTTAAGTAATTTCAGCGTGATTGACGTACAAATAAACAAATTTTCACATTTATAATTTTAGTCCGACACTCCAATGCAGATTGACGCTCATTGCACTCAAGCAGACAAGACAAGTTCCTTTTACAATCAAACAAAAGATATCCTACAAAAAATAAACACTATAAAAAACATAATAACAAGAAAACAATCTCTTTGCAATTAACAGATATAAGCTGTCAGCTCGTTTTTTAGCCGCGATCTCATAAATCATGGCGGAGATTAAGCAGCGACCAAGTTTTAATCTCAGTAAATGAAATTACGTGACTATGGAGCAACTTAGCACTTACAAATACTGATGGAAGCCCACGATGATATATTCGTCGCTTTTTTTCAAATTCTCCTAACGACCTTGACGCCATTTTCAAAGATGGCGGAATAACGTTTCTGTTTTGGCGGCCATTTTGCTTTAAGTTAAGTTATTGATGTTGTTTACTTTACTTTGTTATACTAGTACTTTAGGATATTATTAGATTTAAGGATTTGAGTTCAGATTGTAAGTATTTTTCTGATTTATAGAGTTTTTGAATTATTTATAATATTGGTTTTGAAAGCCAAAATTAAATTTCTTTTTTTATTTGTTTTATGATATAAGCCGATAAACTAGCTGACGGATCACCTGATGGTAAACAATCGCCGCCACCCATGGACATCCGAAACACCAGAAGCGTTACAAGTGCGTTGCCGGCCTTTTGGGGGTTAGGAATTTAAGAATTGTTGGGGAATCGGGGATTGGGAAGACTGGGAAAGGGAGTAATTAGCCCTGCAATAATCTCATTTAAATAACGAAATACAATCATATCACTCCGGTCGAGCCGGCCTATACGTGCCGAAGCATGGCTCTTCTACACTTCTGACATACCTTATTGTGTCTTGTTCAATTAATCACAAAGCAACACACGTTATAGTTTTTTAATTGGTTCGATACCTACTACCTAAGATCGTGAGTTTTCTTTTTAGAAAATCTGTAGTGACTCCTAAATCTTTATGAATATTTAGATTATGTGTTCCTTGGTCTTTCACACACGGGATAGTAAAATTTAACTCAAATTTTAAACAATTTTCTACAATTCATATTTCCCTGACTTACACGAATCATTACCTCTATACGACACCGGTGCACAATAGCTCATTTTCATCTATTGAATATTCTCTTTAGCAGTATTCGATAACCGTTTAGAATCGTGTCACATGAGCAGAATAAGTTACAGTAAATTGTAGTTATTACTATGTACACTAAAAAGCAACTTAATTTTCCCCAAGACTTTACTAGTGAAAAAATCGAAAGAAGCCCAGTAATACTTTGCCCCACCCGGGATTTTTTGTTTTGAGTGGGAAAAATCATCCATTGACTTCTCCCGCTTTAGGCGAGGCGACAGGGAGTATCAGACTCTTACTGACTAAAAATCACCCCGTTCCTGCTTCTGGTTTTCGAGCCGGAGCCCCGGTAAACCCGTTTGGTATTCCGCAGCTCCGTGGGAATCGAACCTAACACCTCTTGTCCGGCAGTCACACTCACGGCCACTCGACCAACAAGGCAACCTAAGACCTCTTGTCTGGCAGCCGCACTTACGACCACTCGACAAACGAGGCAATTAAACAATTAAAAATCTAATCTAATTTCGATGTATATCACAATACATGAAAAGCAATTGCGGAAAAACATAAAAAATGAACAAGACATCGAAGCAGGCCACCGATACAATCATCCGAATTGCAATCCATAGATCACGGGACCCTCAATATGGAAATTAATAAAAAATATTACACCAATGGACAGCCCAGTGTACAGGGTTGCCAGCCCAAAAATATTCACCTGTTTGTGGTCGTTTTTATTTTGCTAATGGGAATGATAAAAATAAATGGACGTTTTGTGTGTTGGCTATAATTTGTACAGGTGATTTTGTCGATTTGGAAGGGAGTTATGTAAAATGTAGCTTTATTTTTTTATGGTATAAGTCGGTAAACGAGTACATGTATCACCTGATGGTAAGCAATCGCCGCCGCCTATGGACAGTCGAAACACCAAAGGGGTTCTAAGTGCGTTGCCTGCCTTTTAAGGTTTAGGAATTTAAGAGTTGTTGGGGAATGGGAAGATTCGGAAGGGTATTGGGCTCCCGGTGACTTCACCCACATAACGAAATCGTTGTTTCATGTCGGTTCTACTTCGGTCTAGGCGACCCATTTATACCGAAGCATATATGGCTCTCCTACACTTAAATACTTCTCTTAAACCACAATTATTTTATAAAATTAACCACCTCCAATTAAATAACAACAAACCCGCCAACCATATACATACATCATATCCCATAAAATAATACGGCTGTCGAGATTCCCCCATAAAATTGTATCAAATGCATAGCTAACGTATTAGGCGGGTCCCACACCTGCGCCGGTACTACGTCAGCAAGCAGACACGATTTATGAAATCCATTGTGTAGACCCACCTTTTATACTATTGTCATGTATGAACTGAAAAATTAAAAAAGGATAAAAGGGATACACTGATTTGTTTCTGTATGTATTCGGTTTTGAGGTTATGGTTTTGTAATGTTAAAATGTTTTGGAATGGAAGCGACAAGATCAACACCATAGTGTTTTTCTTTTTTATGGTATAAGTTAGAAGACGAGTAGACGGATCTATTGATGGTACGTAATCGCCGCTGCTTTTGGACATTAGAGGCGTTACAAGTGCGTTGCTGGCCTTTTGGGGGTTAGGACTGCAGAATAGATTTCTCACCAACCCCAAACTCTTTTCACAGTTGTCATAAGAGTCGGATAAGGGAATAGATATATGACAGTGACTGGTAGTTGTGTAAATCGCTAAATCTCATTTGACGTTGTGTAAATCCAATCCGTCAGACAAGCATGGAGGTTATGGCACACCTCTTATATAAGAAAAACGATTCCCCACACAAGGATTTTCTCCTGTGTCGTGGGTGCGTTTATAAACATACAAGTTCACATGCATATGACACCCAGACCCGAAACAACAATTTGTGGATCACACACGGTTGTCGAACCCGCTACACGTTGCAGGGCAGCCAATTGCCCAGTCACCGCGCCAACCGTGCAGTAAAATAATGATGGCGATATTAATTATTTATGTTCTACTGTGCCATTTCTAGCTCATCATATCTTTAAGATCTCACAAAGATTTCATATTCACAAGAATAATATTGAAAAACGTCTACAACACAAACAGCAGAATTATAAAAAAAAAAACACAACGAAATGTTGCCAGACATTAAAAACCTGTCACACGCAACACAGGTGTTGCCATGTGATTTCAATCAATTCCTAATTACTATAAGCTACGTATTGTGTCTTTTGTTGTTCTTTTTCAATACACAATCGGTTGATTATTTTACAAAATATAAAAAAATAATATTCCGTTAGCAATTAATTTGTGTTGCTTTGTGTTTAAAGAAAGGTTGACGATAATCAATATTTTTTTAATAATAACGCGCACACATGGTTTTTTGTTGATTAATAATTCCTAGTAAATTATCACGCGTATTTTTTTCCTAGAAGAGTTTTTTAAGTAATTAGAAGACATTTTTAGACAATCATGTAGTCGTTTTATGGCGTTTCTAAGTTAAATACCATGCATTTTAAAGAAATTTTTTTTTAACTCTACAAGTACGAAATATTTTCCTCTTTTTAAGGGGGAAAATCATCTAAGGACATCTCCCGCCTTTTGCAAGGCGAGCGGGAGTGTTAGACTCTTACAGACTAAAAACCACCTCGTTCCTACTCCTGCTTTTCGAGCCGAAGCCTTGGTAACCCGCTAGGTAGTCCGCAGCTCCAAACGGAATATTTTGCTTAAAGTCATGATACAACAAATTGTGTTCATTAGTCCAATCATCTACTCAATCCAATTACTTATCGAATCAACTTAATATAATTATAAAATGTCATCTAACCCTAACAATCACAATCTAGCTTCAAACAACACGAAAAAAAACACCCAAAATTTGATGAGCACACACTTATAAAAAGCGAAGACTCTTACCCATCCATTTTGAGGACATGAAAACCGATAGCTTTGTGTTGAAGGGTTATCAACGCGATATCGGAATGTTGAGAGTAAAAATCCGTGGGAGCTCGCTTGTTATCGACTTATCTTCAAATTCGTATGGTGAGGGAAGCATTCCGAACCGAAATCTGATGTTAATGCGATCGGCAGTGACGTATTCCGTGTTAGGAAGACATATCGGTTTTTAAAATATTATGGCTTTTCTTGAAGGTTATTCGGTAACTTCATTGTAAATACGATTGGGTATTTCGATTTAAGGTATCAGGGTGATTCAAAATTGTTTATTTGGAAATTCTAATCAGGTTTGGTTATTTTGAAATTGATAATTTTCTGTGGATTTTTGTAGGAGATTGCACGTTGTAAAGTGTTTGTTGTTATTGTAATAATATTTTTTTTAAGGGGGAAAATCGTTCTATTTCTTCTGCCGCCTTGGGCGAGCCGAGAGGGAATTTCAGACTCCTACTAAATAAAAACTAGCCCGTTCCTACTCCTGCTTTTCGATCCGCAGCCCCGGTAACTCGCTAGACACTCCGCAGCTTTGGGTATACCAAGTAATATTATTTGACCATAAAATCTAATCAAAGATCACACTTCGTAGTACTTCTTCAAACGAAAGTTCATGAAGCGGCATAGGACGTATGTACTCGTACCTACATAATTACGCTGACATATTGCTCTAACTTTATTTATTATTAATCGTGCTACTGATAGTTGAGTCTATTTTTCGATTTTCCAAAATTCTTCGAAGTGACACTGGAGCTATTGTTATCGTGTCTGCCAGGTTTACCTTTCAGGGAAAGACGGCTTTAATAACTCATAGAGTTTGAATTAAAAATATTTACAGACAAACAAATCAAAGTTTAGGAGTGGGAACTTCTAAACTTTGATTCGTTGTATCTACGTATTGTTATCTTATATTATGAAAAAAAAAACAAAAATTATCTAATATTTTTTCATTACCTAATTATCCACTATTATCCACACCATTACTTAATACCGGACTAAATAGATTTTTAATTTTCATACCCCGTCATCAACCCTATTCCTACAAACACAATTTATCGTCAGCTAAACGCCATTTTCTTTAACTTCATCTTTCCAATTATTTAACTTATTTTATCTTTCTTTAATTCACTCAATTTATCTCTCTTTCCCACAGACGTTTCATTATTTGTTCCCCGGCACATAATGTGCTGCAGCTGTACCTGTGTGTATCGACGAATGTAGGTGATTACCTGATGTGTCGGTAATCAGCCGATCGATTGCCGTACACCTGCACGCTACTGCGGGGGTTAGACTTTGTGAAATGTTGTATTTGTGGCTGTGTGATGTGGATGTGTGATGCTTTTTTTTTTTTGGTAGAGAATATCTAGAGAGCCGTGGTGTTGTGTGTGTGAAATTGATATAATGAATGTGAAATCTGTAAAATCATTGATGATGCACTTAATATTTCATTTAAAAAGGGTTTTTTATGAAATAGGGGGCATACGAGCAGCCGTGTCACCTGATGGTAAGCTGACAGCGCCACTTATAGACACCCGCTATACCAGAGGAGGCATGGGTGCGTTCCCGGCCTTTTACAAAGGAATGCAATCTTTTCTTTTCTTGAAGGCATGAAGGTCGTTTTTATTTACTCCTAAATTGAAAATATAACGCGAAAATTTCAAGAGACAACTTTTAATTTAGCGTTTCACGACATCACATAACAAACACACATCAAACCGAATGTTTACATAAAAGCGTCTTTTCGGAACGAAAATCGTAAAAACTAAAAATTCCAACACAAAAATTCGCACCACGGCGCCGGTGTCACCAAACGCACTAAAACCGATCAAACTTCAAAAAATCGACTTCATACCCTCGATACCGGCTATCAATTTCGCCTGGCGGTAAAAAACATTAAAAACTATGATCCAATTTGTCGTGGTGGTATACTCCTGCCTGGCAGGTGTACGGTTGTTCATGGTTTATTTATGCCTTGTCGAGCGGCTATCGATAGTCTGACCTACCGAGGTACAACACTAGCTATAGTATTGTGTGTACACATAAATAGTGATGAGCTATGTTTTATTAACGATCCCTGATTTGTCGGCGGTAACCGAGTTTTGTTTTGTTGATGTGTCTGCAAGAATTTTTGGGCTTTGATTAAATTAAGACGTGCGTCGATGTGTGGTTGAAAGGTTATGGTCGAGTTTCAAGCACGATGGTCCGGTTTTAACATGTATCTAATTATGAATGTGAACTTTTCCTCCGTTAAAGAATCGATGAAAACAAAATTATTTATCTGATAATTATGAGAAACTACTTTAACTGGTCGGATGGTGCAGTGCAGTGGCTGGGTAATCGGCTGCCGCGTAAAGTATAGCGGATTCGATTCCCACTCGGAGCAACTTTTTGCGTGATTTACAAATTATTGTTCCGGTTATAAATAGGTGTCACGTGTATGTTTGTGAACGCACCCACGGCACAGAAAAATAATCTAGTTAGGGACAACGTTTAAGTTAAATAAATAAGAGAAAGCTTTTGCTCAGTAGTTTGGAAGTCAATCATTTTGCGATTTTTAAGCAGTTTTTCAAACAATATTAGCGAAAGTTAATAATATTGACAGTGTTTTTAAAGCAGATTTTCAAACGATATCAACAACACAAGTCTAACCCTACCTCTTGTTAAACAACAGCCTCTACACTACATTGTCTAACAAATCTCTCAGTATAATCTCTTATCAATACAACACTTCCTCAGATTACGGACCTAAGCCTACATTGGCTCCTAATCAGGGTAACAATAGACACATTTGCTGGCACCACACACTCGGAACATAGCCTGCATTAGCTCAGTTCACCCATAGAATTCCTTCACACATGAGCGGGTCGCGCGAATTTGTGCCTATATCCGATTAGGTGTGGACACACCCTAAGCGCTTCGGATGTACGTGATACCTGAGTCTGGTATTCGTGTTAGGAGGTACGGTATGTAGGCCTTTGAGTCTTGGGACTTATGAGTAAGGGTACCATGTAGGGTGAAAGTCGAAGTCAGAATGCTTTATTTCAATTAGACCAGTAGGTACTTTTGGACGTCAAACAAAATAATTAGTGTCTGTCAGTTTGTCAGTTAGGCCTCTAATGAAGCTATTTGGTCGTTCTAAAGGAGAACCAGTTTTTTTAATTAATAATATAAGTTTTTTAACGATGATGGCTCTTGTCTGCTTGATTTTGTAAGATGATTTTTTTGAGGGAGAAAATCATCCAATTACTTCTCCTGCCTTGGGCGAGGCGGGAAGGAGTGTCAGACTCTTACTGACTAAAAACTACCGCGCTCCTATTACTGCTTTTGAACCAGAAGCTTGCTGGGCGTTCTTTGTAAGATGATATATGATCTTGAGTATGTACTCTAAAAAAAGTTAACCTATTTATGATGCGTTTTTTGTGTCATTCGTTTTAGATTCATCATCTGGATCCCATACAGTGACTTTTAGAGCAGGTCCGTAGTCTGTCAGTAAGAAAATAAAGATTGATATGAATGGCAATTTTTCTGCAGATAACTTCTGGATTCTCAATATTTCCCTTATGTCTGGTAATAGCGACATACCAAACTTATTGTTTAACTAGCTTTCGCCCGCGACTCCGTCCGCGCGGATGTCGGTCTTCGCGTGGAAGTTTTATTACTCCACACACATTTTGAGTAACTCTGACAGTAACATCCTATAAATATCTATTGGACCCAAATACGGCGAAGTACATAATAATTAAGGAGATCCCTCTATTGAGCTACTGCTGTTGAGCTCGCGTTCTGTAGAATAAAACTGAAACATATTTTTTTTTCTACGTATTTTTCCAGGATAAAAAGTATCCTTTTTCATGCCCAGGATAATAAGGTATAATTATACCAAGTTCCATAGAAACCGTTAGTTTTCACGTGATGCCTGAACACACAGACAGAAAGACAAAAAAAAAATAGTCACATATTTGAGTTTGGTATCGATCCAGTAACACCCCCTGCTATTTGTTCTTTCAATATTTTCAATGTACAGAATTGACCCTTCTACAGATTTATTATAATATGAATGAATGAATTTGACTGCACGGTTGGTGCGGTGGCTGGGCAACTGGCTGCCGCGCAACGGGTAGCGGGTTCGATTCCCGCACGGAGCAACTCTTTGTGTGATCCACAAATTGTTGTTTCGGGTCTGGGTGTCATGTGCATGTGAACTTGTATGTTTGTAAACGCACCCACGACACAGGAGAAAAACATATCGTGGGGAACGCTTTAAAAAAAAATGATAGACAAATATAATCAGAAAGCTCCGAACTGCTAAGCTATCGGGAGTTATACGTGTTATTGTGAGTCAACCATAAAATATAGACATTTGCTGTCGGGGAATATTTTTTAAACAATTTTAAGGAGAATATTACCGCCGTACATGATTTCTGTGTAGCTTTAACCATTAAGGCTGCACACGCGACGGAAGCTTAAATAAAAAATGGAGTAAGTTCTCCTGTTTTCCCAACATTTCCCTTCTCTGCTCTGCTCCTATTGATCGTAGCGTGATGAAAAGTATACTATAACCTGCCCAGGAGTATGAAGAACAATTGTACCAAGTTTCGTTGAAATCTGTCGAGTGGTTTTTATTTCTATAAAGAACATACAGACAGACAGACAGACAAAAAAAATTCTGATTGCATTTTTGGCGTCAGTATCGATCACTAATCACCCGCTGATAGTTATTTTGGAAATATATTTCATGTACAGAATTGACCTCTCTACAGATTTATTATAAGTATAGATTAGTGGAGCGGCTACCAATCTTGTTTTCAAAGTGATAGTAAAATTTGAAACACTATTTATACCACGGAATATACACAGGAAAGTTTGTCAGCAAAATATATCAGTTGGTTTCGATAGGAAAGGAATTTGGGCGACGAACGACCTACGATTTTATGTCCCAATCAAAATCCATGGTCTTGGCTAGAGATTACAAAAGGGTTCGTAAAAATCTAGGTTTTAATATTGGTAGTTCGGTTTTTACCTCATTGCGACTATACGTTTTATGTAGCTTTTTTATGGAATAAGCCAGTAAACGAGCAGATGGATCACCTGATGGTAAGCAATCGCCGCCGCCCATGGATACTTGAAACACCAGAGGCGTTACAAGTGCGTTAGGAATTTAAGGGTTGTTGGGGAATCGGGGATTGGGAAGATTGCTGGTAGCTTCGGAAAAGTTAAATGATGTGTCGTTGTTCGAATTTCAATAGCGCAATAATTACTGTTCATGCAATTAGTTGCAATATATGTAAACCAGCTGCAATCGTGAAGGTTGAATAAGGTTAAAGAGTTGTAAAATTTGGTTTGGTTTTCATGACAGGAAAACATTCAGTTTTTATGGAAAAGGACTACAGCTTAAACCTGTAAACTTAAAATGGTGGTCACCAGCAGTATCTATAAGGTAACTAAACAGACTAGCTACCTACATAATCTTTAAAAGACTACATACCATAATTAGTACCATGCTTCTTCAACTTAACCTACCTCTACCGAATGAAAACTAAGGTACCCACACAAATATCAGACAAAACGCGCCCTGAGAATAAGTTCTTACTTGAGCGCTATGTAAATCTCCTTGGCCCACTTTTCAAATTTCGCTATCAAACAGAAACGGACTAAACGCCCGCATACAACTTCTGTTGGATTACAGTCAGCAGATTCATCAGATAACCGTCTCAATAAGCTGGGTGATACGGGTTATTTTGTAATCACCGCTTTGAGGTTTCCGCGGGGGCTTTTGACTGGAAGATTTTTTTCTTTGTAAAAGAAATTGAGCCTTATTATTGTTTCTTGGTAATGAGTTATGTGCTTTAAGGTGGTGGAACATTACATACGTGTTTTTTATTTTCTTTCGGAAACAAATACTTTCAAAGATATATTGATTTGAAATATCGCGGGACGTCATTTCTAGGTACGTTTTATACGTAGAAATGACGTATTTGCTCCCACTTCTAAACTTTGTTTCGTTTTATCTAAGTATTGTTATCTTTTTAGGACAAAATAAAAAAAACACATGTCTAATATTTTTTCATTACCTAACTAACGGACTACATAGAATTTGAATTTTCATATCCCGTCATCATCCCTATTCCAATTTCACTCTACAAAACTTTCCTGTACCCAGAATTGATCACAAAGCTACCTATCGACAGTTGCATTCACGATCAATGAGGCTTTCAACAAAAAATACAGCAAGTACAAAACTTATAGCAATAACTTTAACTTCAGAAGACGACGACAAAGCACCAATATATTCTATACAAAGCTTTATTCTAAGCTCCGTTGCCTCGCTTCGCTTGGATCGCTTCGATCGCTTCGAACCGCTTCGCTCACTTCGCCTCACTCGAGGCCCAGGTGTGAAACTGTAACATATTTATTGTGTTCTGTAATCAATGCTTGTGCTATACAAGTTGTATTTTGTTTAGTTATTATTTCAGAAGGTTGATGTCAAAATGTATTTTTAGGTTTTTGGTTAGTGTATTGTATTTAGTAGATGGTTGGTTTTGTGTATAGTGATTGATTGGTTTTTGGTTTATTTGCTTGTAATACATTGTACATAACCTCACGCCAGTCTCCCATGGGGGTAGGCAGAGACAATAAACGCCAATTGCTTGAGGTAATCGTAATTTGTATTGCGGATTTAGTAGTTAGAGTCCAACTGTTAGACACTAAGTAGAAAATCAAGCATCATTATAGAGTTAGCTAAAGTGAATATATGAAAATCTCCAAGTTTTTCTCGAACATGATGAGAAATTGAAGCGTTTCAAAATTATTGTGTTTTAATGGCATTTCGTTAGACATGAGAATTTCATTAGGCCTTTTGGGGGTTAGGAATTTAAGGGTTATTAGGGAATCGGCTTTTAGAAAATTGGGAAGGGGGGTAATTTGACCTGCGGTAACCTTACTTACACAAAGACCTTACGCATAACATAACATCTAAGTGAAGAAAAGTGAGCATTTTACATAAAAAAAATAAACAATTAACAGTGTCGACAACACCTCATTCACGAGAATAACGACAACTATTAACACCGAATTGCTACACACATTTGAAATTTACAAAAACCAACACCAAAAATTTAAAAGGGAGCGATTTAATCAAACACTTGTAGGTATATCACCCTTGTGTATCAACATAGTATCGCATTTACGATACAACAACTTGGTGTGTGGACTCCGGCTATTATACAAATTTGCCGGGCCATAAAGAATATTTATGATAGCACCTTTGCACTGTAATTACCCCAGGTTGTAGAAGAACAATTTATATGTAAAGCAGGTATTGTAATGCCTCTTGGTATATAGGTGTAAGTATGGGGTAGTGGTATCGATAGGGGCCAAGATTGCCACGTTGGTTGCCCAGAATACGGGGTGAAGTGTTGGTGATATATGGGTTTTGATTATTGTTTTGTTACTTTTGTTTTGTTGGCGACAATTGGATTTATATTTTGTTTTTTTTTTGTACAAATAATGTATGAGATATACGATTTGAAAAGCAGACGGATCAACTGATGATAAGTGTACAGTGCCGCCCATCGCTTATGGACATCTTTAAACCTAGAGAAATTATAATTCCAAACCATAATCTACCATGTGCATTTTGACATGATATACATTAATATCATTCGTACATATTATTTTTAAAATTGTTACAACTGTTTGAGGACCGTGCGAGAGTTTGCCTAGTCATTTCACTTTTAGTTAATTATATTCTGACAGTGTGAGCATTTGTGTGGCCGACCCAAATGTTCTTTTGGTAGGTATTGTTCGTCGGAAAGTATACTACGTATTATTCTAGACCATAATCTACCCCTGTTCCAAAATTCATCCCGATCTTTACCGGTTTTGACGTGATTGAGTAATAAATATACATTTATAATATTGGCATTTATTTTTTTAAACTAGTCTAACTGATTTCAGCAGTCGTTTTGAAGCTGATTCATAAACTTTCGCATTTATAATATTAGTAAGATATTTTCTATGCCTAATCTAACTGTTGAATTCTGTCAAGTAATTGCCTTTTATTATATTAATTACAAAAGGCGTAATTCATACATTTTTTACACATTATTTCTATACAAAGTGTTGCCTGATCTCTAGCTCCTTAATGATATAAGAAAAAGCAAGATTTCAACTTAAATATCTTTACTAATGAATCAAAATACGATATCCAATACAACATTACAAGTTGTGGCACTAATTTCTCACAGAGTGGCCATTACAATAATTTCGAATATTTAGACTCGGTACAGGTGAGAGCAGTTCTCCGAAAATAATCCTATAATCGGCCTTTATAGTGCCCACGGGACGAAATTGGGCATTTTCGACGTATTTCACAATCGAAATGAACCTTAGCTGTATATATGTATAGTACAAATTAGCTTCGTATGTAATTTATATATGTCATAATATGTTTGTTAAGAATATGAGAGTGTTTCGTTGACCAAGTGGTATCGAGCTAGTGTTTCCAGGTGTGTTTTTTCGGTGTTTCAGTAGTAGCACCCAGGTACAATAGGGATGATGACGGCGTATGAAAATTAATAATCTATTTAGTTCGTCGGTTAGGTAATTAAAAAAATGTGAGACACGTATTTTTTTTTGTCATTAAAGATAACAATACTTAGATAAAACGAATCAAAGTTTCGCAGAAAATGTAACTAGAAGTGTCGTCACACAATATTTCAAATCAATATATCTTCGAAAGTATTTGTTTTATTGCCATTTAGTAATAAAAAGACATATTGCAACGTACAAAATCAAAATAAATCCTAACCACATAAATACACAGTCCAAATTAGCATGGTATATAATTTACACGTCACATTAAGTACACAGTGATCCAATTGTGTGTGTTGACTAGATTAATTAGCGATAATATATGTATTAGCTGTTCGGTTCTGGTAGTGGTATTGTATGAAATTTGTTGGTATAGTAATTAACAATGTCAGATGTAAATAAATAAATAAAGTATTTATGGTAATGTCTTTTAGTTCCCAATAGACTCACCCCCTATTACTGTGATGGGAGGTTTTTTTACAATAACGGAAAATCATCCTATGACTTCTCTCAAAACCACGTTGACGTGTCTTTTAGTCTGCTTTGTGGCTATCATATACGAAAAAAACTACAGATGGCGCCAATAGTTTTAAGGTAAACACATTTTAACCTTTTAGTGTGCTGGTAATTATTTGAGCTCGAAAACGAAATGGTCATAAAATTTTTTCAAACCCAAAGTAATTGGTAGAAAATAAGCGAAAAAATACTATGGCGACACAAACACATGACAAATGACAGATGACAGAAGTCGCACATAGACGATCGACGAATAAATCAACGGATGACGTCATAAATCCTACATCGCACATATGAAGTTTACATGCGAATAAACATAGATAGAAAATCCCGACCAACAGTTGGGCAGAAAGTCCGCTAGGCACGATCACTTCGCCTGATCGGAGGATCCTCCTTATCCGATCTTAGAACTTTACAACTTTACACTCTGTACCCTTAAATGTCTAAAAGAAAATTGACAGGAAGGAAAGAATTATCAAAACATAATTATACTAATCAGTTCACGATTCTTTATACTTTACAATTACAAAATTGTCTTTCCATTTTATTTAGGTGTTCTTTTGTTAATCCGTGGACATTGTTGTGGGTTATATGTTTAACAACATAATCATGTTAAATATAAACATGCAACTGTATACATATAAAAAAAACTTAACATTTTACCCTTAAAACAGTAGTATACCATTTCAAACGGGCAGTAGTGGGATTAAATTATAATTTTCCTACTACTAGCTCAGTCTCATAGTCGAGTTAACCTAATTTCTACGAATGTGTACCTTTATCGAAGCAAGATAATTAACGTGGCTATTTATGCGCCGCTACACAGTAACCGTGTGGCTATAGGCATAGGCGGTAGCGGGAGCGGTGGGCGGTGTGCGAAGTACAAACGGTGAAGTAGAATTATGACCCACCTAAAACTTATTTTTGTGTGGTTAAGTGGCCATCAGCATCTTACTAGATGCTTATATATATAGCTAGATATATTTATCTAGGGCGCGATTTTTAACTCAGGAAAAGCGTTAAGTGATTTCAGTTTTATTTTAAAGTTTTCATACATAGTTGGGGATCGTTCTTATTGTATGGCAATATACTTACCACCTATTATAAATATGGGACTCATAATAACACTAATAAAATAAGGATGTTGCATAAAATAAGTAAACTTTCGATTAAACTTCTGGGGGATAGAACCTATGTTGTTATGTTACATTCAAATAGATCAAGATTGAAACACGTCGATTGTACATAATTTTCTATTCATTGGTTTAGACCGCTTGTCGCTGTTGCTGTTGCGTTTCTGTGATCAAACTGTTTGTACGGTTGTGTGTGCTTACAGTTAATGTGCATAATTGTTTCATTCGCAGCAGATTGCTTTCCAATTATACTGACAACCGTATTGAAAGTTTTGGTAGCGTTTAGTTCGTGGTTTATTAGTGACTCTGTTGCCGTTTCGATTTGGTTAAAGGATAAAGTACAATGTCAATCCAATTATGTGAGAGCTTTGTTGATATTTGGTTTAATGTTACGTTTTTTTTAGATAATTCTCAAATTTTCTAATGGTTGATAACGTGTGAACTATAGGTTACGGTAACAGTTTTCCAACAGGCGGACCATAATATATTTGTCACTAAAGTAGCAAAAATAAATCTTAGCACGCTAGTTTAAAGTCCAAATCCAACTAATAGAACCCACATCGTAAGATTTTTACAACACTTCAGAATACCAAAATCGATACACCTGTACACCTTTGCTTAACCCTTAAAAGCAGCCCCATTACATTGAACCCATTATACCCACATAATCGAAACTCCATCTTTATAGGCGTAACCTTGCAAAATACATCGTTCATCGATCACCCACCTCCTTAGACCCCATAGCCATTCAAAATTCCACGTCAAAATATATCGATTAACGTTTCCACCCCTGTATTTCGTTTCCCCATTTCATTCTTTCACACTGAACGCAGTTTATTGCGGAACTAACTTCTTTGGAATTGATTTAAATTGACGAAGACTGTAAAACTTTATGTGAGGCCCTTGAATACAAATGTAGTTTTAATTTCTGTGCGTGGCCATTAGGTTTGGTGGTGAATTGTGTTGTGTTAATGTTTTAGAAATTAAGGACATGTCTTATATGAGTGTAGACGCATTAAGTTTCAGAGAAGTCAGATTTTTGGTTCAGATAATTTTAATATTGGTTTTTTACAACATTTTGGCATCTCCATTATCACCTGAGGCTAGATCTCTGTTTCATTTAACTACATATTAGGAAAAAAGCACTAATAAAAAAAAAGATAAAAGAAATGATTAAGAACAATTATGATAAATACTAATGAGTACTTAAGGTAGAATGGAACGCATTTTTCACTACACTTGCTCTTCTTGTGGGTAAGAGCCGATTTACACATTTGATAGAGCAGCAAACCCGCATTGTCCAAGAATGGTGATTATGGCTCAAACCGTGCGAGAAGAGGCCTTTGGTCAGCAGTGGCCACTAATAGGCTGTTGATGTGATGTGTAAGCAGCAGCGCTCTCTGATAAACCTGAAGCTTTTAAACTGCGATACCCACTTGAAGCGAAGCATGAAGGTTATGGAAATTACGATGCCCAACCCATTTGCTGGAGCGTGGACATGTGAAAACCCCTCTTCTTTGGGGAAAGGCTCATGGTCCAGCAGTGAGCTTTCACTGGCTGTTGATGCTGTTAATGTGAGAAACATTTTACATGTAAAAATGTAATTTTGTAACGAAATTCATACAAATGCGAGTCAGCGTACTTCGTGGCCGTACCTAAGACTATTTCTGTAGCATTCTGCGAAGTACAAGGTGGAGTTGTTCCTGTCGTGACGAACGACCGCACTTTTGATGCAATTCCACCGTTACGTACCTCCCGCCCGAGCTGATTGTCCTCAAACTATACTTCAGTTCCTTATTGCAGTAGTGTGTACCTTGGTCTTCTAGAAACAGCTTAGGAGTGGACTATTCTCAACTGATATACTCGTATGTATAATTGTATATAGAGGGAGACTGGTAAAATTAGTGAACGATATTTAAACACGTGATTGTACTCATGATTACAAACAACTTTCCCAAAGAAACTTTTTTCTATACTCATTAGTTTTATTTTTATCACAATAACAACACATCAAAATATCGTCCTGATCAGCTGTTAGCAGCGAGGCGCCCGCGTTATCGGAAGGCTAGTAACTAGGTAGGTATTTTGGAACTTTACTTACTTTATACTTTAATTTGTTACCGCTAGGCAGTCCGCAGATAATATTACTATTAGGTTTTCGTTTCTGTAAGAACATACCTACCTGTAACGTCACGCCTTTAATCCCCGGGTAGGTAGGCAGAGGTGGACGTTATGACATTTAATGCCAATGTACACCCACATTTCACAATTTATGTTGTAAGATGTAATAGGTGGTGAGCCTATTGCCATCTACCGTTCACATTTCCAGACTCCGTGCTACCACAGAAATTTTCTCTCGGCCAACGAGGCAGATATAAAAAAATCCTGTATTAGTTTAGTTTTCTCAACAGAATACTAGCTACAGAACCTCTGAAATAAATCAATACACAGCCATCAAAATCAATTCACTTTACTTTAAAGACAACATTGTTACCTATTTTTATGTCTAACACTAACATAGGTCACAGAACGTAGTTTCAAATTAGTGTTTTCTCAGCGCACGGCACTCAGACACAAATTAAACAAATTGACTTGTACAAGCTGTTTGCCAGTGCCACAGCTAAATTGTGCCCGTAATAACGTTTTACGTTAGTTTTTTTAAACTCACTTGAATTGAGAAAACTATAAAAAGATGCTAGTTTGTAGTTGTAGTGTTTTGTAAGTGGTTGCTTTTTGTAGTCTTAGTATGCAGTTGAAAGTAGTTAAATATGTTAGGTAGAAGTAAAAATAATAGGATTATGATGAAGATGATGACCGATATGAAAAATATCTGTCAGTTTAGATAATAACCACTAAGTATAAGTTATTAATCTAAAAATATTTTTGAAGTGATAAAAACCAAGTTTTTTATCCTTTCCTATCTATGACTATCTCGTTGGTCGACTGGTCGCAAGTGCGACTGCCGGACAAGGTGTCTCGGGTTCGATTCTAGGGTCGGGCAAAGTAATACTGAGCTTTTTTCGGTTTTTCGAAAATATCTTAGTAGTACTTAGTACGGAGTCTGAAAATTTGTCAAGTATATGGCAATAAGCTCACCCTCTATAACATGGGACTTATAACACAACTGGTGAAAAGTGGGTGTACATTGTATAGCGGCATTACGTGCCGTAATGTGCACCTCTGCCTACCCCTTCGGGGATAAAAAAGGCGTGAGAACCAACGACGCAGTCTAGTTATGATATAGTAAAGGTTTAACGCATATGTTAAGTAATTTTTGAGACAGTCACTCACAAATAAGTTTATCAATCTTTCTACGAGATAAATAAAATTACCATCCACGCAAGTATTGACTCCACAATATAACGTATTTAGCGAAGAGTCTAGAATATTCCAAAGCAACTAATCCTCGGGCTATGTAGACAAAAGGCTATTGGATTTAGTGCAAGCAATATTGAAGACTTACCGATCACATAGGGCTTTTGGAAATTCAATTACAGATGTCATATTCGGATTTCTATTATATTTATGTGACAATTTTGTTATTAGTGTGCCCAAACTTGTTTTAGCTGCGGCTTTGCTTGTGAATTTATTACTATGGGTATTTGTTAGTAGGAGTTAGAATTGGGAGATGGTTCAGTAGGAGATTCCAGAGGTATGTGTTAAACGTGGAGGTTTGCTGTGACAGAGTTAGCAAGAGTAGCTCGCAAGCGGACCAGAATCAGACCCGTGTGTCGTGTTCCGGTACAAAGAGCCATTAGACCACCACAGATGGGGCCCAATAGGGCTAATGCCGACTCGAAGCTGCGGACTACCTAGCGGGTTATCGGGCCTCCGGCTTGGAAAGGAGCAGTAGGAACGGGATAGTTTTTAGTCAGTAAGCGTCTGACACTTCCTCTCGCTTCATTAAAGACGGGAGAAATCGTTGAATCATATGTCCCGTACACGAGTAGTATACTACTACAACAAACAACGTAACAAACAAAACAAATTAAACTATTCTGTGTATAAGCGACGATAATAAATTGTGAGTTCAATAACAATATGTTTACAATTTCGAAATAAAAAAATGCTTAATTGAACCCGATATAACACGATTAGCAATCATACTTACGACCAACTAGAATTACAAAACAATCAAATTCAAAACCGCAAACTACTACATACAGACAAACCCCTTTTCACATATAATACGAGTAACAAGATATAACTCATATAATTATGTTTATTTAGGTGTGAAATAGGTTATTTGATTTTTCTATTATAAAATGATTGCGTACAGGTCGGAGTAATGTTAAAGGTTTGTTGTGTAGGCCCCGGTCGCCACTCAACATATTTCGACCCATCGTCTGTTCATTCGTTTTGCGAGCAATTTGGCCTTTAGACATATTTTCGTGTACATATTTAGTTTTAGTTTGTAGTATTATGGGTTTTAATTTATGTAGTGAGGGGTTGAGTTCAAATTAAACTACTTTATTTGTAACATAAGTTTATAAAATAGCTCTAGCTTTTGCTAACGGTTTGGTTCACGGTCTCGTGGGATAAAAAGTGCCCTGTTATTCCAGACAATAATATACCTCTGTTCCAAATTTCATCCATCGCCCTTCAGCCATTTTGGCGTGATTGAGTAGGTAACAAACAAACATACACACAAACATTCGCATTTATAATATTAAGTAAGATAAACTGTAAATCGTGTCTTACGTAATATAACAAATCGCATTTAATTTCTGATTGACGTAGGTCGGGTTTTTATATTATATTTCATTGGATATGGGATAGGGGCATAAAATGTTAAGTAAGCAGAGGGTTTATTAAATGTTAAGTGAAAAATACTGCCTATATTTCTTGGTTGTGATTTTTTTATGGAATATTGGGCATCGACGTGTCACCTAATGGTAAGCGATCAGCGTCGCCCATGGACACCAGAGGAGTCACAGGTGCGTACGTTGCATCCCTTTTTAGTATAAACAAGTCACAACAGAAAACTTTGGGCATTATTCTGCTCAATTTGTATCTAACACTCAATTATAGTTTTACCAATAATTTAATTTCAAATTAACAACCAAATCGCATGTCGAATACCGAACATCACGTACGAACAAATACACTTCAGCGATAGAAAATAATAGTTTCTCATCTCCGTGGGCCTTTAGAAAACGTAGATGATTGGCTAACGATAGGATAAAATGGCTGCTCATATCTCATTTATGTATGAGTATGTATGAATGTAGCAATTTTACACATGACATAAGTGTTCCATTATATCCAATGGTTCAACCAAACCAATTCAATATCATACACTGGAAAAAGGAAATTGAAGGTCCTTTGGAGAAGGTGGGGTTCCAATGATAGCTGAGGTCAAATCTCAAGATTGGTTTTAAGGTTAGGTGCTCACATTCTTCTACAGATGCGGCTCAGTAGGGCTGATGCCTAATTCGGAGCTGCAGACTAACCTAGCGGGTTTATCAGGGCTTCGGCTCGACAAGCAGGAGTAGGAACGGGGTGATTTTTAGTCAGTAAGAGTCTGACACTCCCTCTCGCCTTACCCTTACGAGATGAGTCATTGGAAGATTTTCCCCCTTTAAAAAAGAAAAAAGGTGCTCGTATTCTTGGAATAACTGATAGACGTGTTACATGTGTTGTATAAATAAGTTCTTTAAATAGGGTGGCGGTTTGTAGCTATGAAATTGATAACGTTGAAAATTCTGAGATTTTTTTATATGGAATGAATAATGTTATAATCTACATAATATATTGTTTGTTAAATATCAGGTTACAAAGTAATTTCGGAATCAAAAAGCGTTTGATCTATGTTATAAAAATAGATTGGAGTGGCTAAAATTTGGCATAGGTTATGTTAGAATAATTATATAAATTGTTTTCTCGTTTCCAGCGTAAACGAGCAGACGAATCACCTGGTGGTAAGCAATCGCCGCCACCTATGGATACCCAAAACACCAGAGGTGTTGCAAGTGCGTTGCCGGCCTTTTGGGAAATAAGGAATTTAAAGGTTGTTGGGAAAACGGGGATTGGGAAGATTGGAAAGGTAAACTTATTCAAATAATGCAAGCGTTATATCACGTGGGTTTTCTGTGAGGCCGTGGTATCATTCCGGTCGAGCCGGCCCATTCGTGCCGAAGCATGGCTCTCCCACACTTTTTTACATGATTTTCATGGTATGTACAGACGAATCCCCTGATCCTGATGGTATGCAATCAGAACCGCGCACGGACATTTGCAACACCAGAGACGTTACCGGTCTTTGGTTGGGGAATAATGACGTCCAAACATCATCAGATAAAATGCCACCTCAAAAATAAATATGAAAAAGGAACTACAAGACTGGCTACCGTGCCGTGCAACGTGTAGCGGGTTCGATTCCCGCACGGAGCAACTCTTTGTGTAATCCACAAATTGTTGTTTCGGGTCTGAGTGTGATGTGTATGTGAAATTGTATGTTTGTAGACGCACCCACGACACAGGAGAAGATCCTAATGTGGGGCAACGTTTTTGAAAAAAATAAATAAAAAAAGACAAAAGAATTTCTACGCTAACACAGGAACCCCACAAATAAGCATTTGTTTGTATGAGTCGAGAGGAAATGAAACAGACGATGTTGCCGGCCAATCCGGATTGTAGGGGCGGGCATTTAGCGAATCTACATGAGATTGGAATACTTTCACCGATATTTGGGAGAAATGATTGCCTTCATAAATATATCGCGCGGCTGTGGCTTCCACTGACAGGATTGGTACTGTAGATATCTAATGGTGTGTGATTGTGTTTGTTTATCGATGTATTTTTTTTTTGTTAAAAGTGTGTACATGTTCATGGTGTTGTTTTTTTTTAGGTCGGAAAATTATCCAATGACTCCTCTCGCCTTAGTTGAGGTGAGAAGTAGTGTTAGACTCTTACTAAAAACCACTCCTACTCCTGTTCCTACTCCTAGTTTTTGAGTCGGAGCCCCAGTAAACCCGTTAGGTAGTCCGCAGCTCCGGTGTAGTTTATTTAGATTTCCAATGAAAATTTCATTATTAATGTTAATTTCATTGACAGAATCTTTGGAATGTGAGCGAAGTATCACTTTACATTATTATAAATGTGAAAGTTTGTTTCTTTGGATGTTTGTCCGTTAAACATGCTGAAACTACAGAATGGATTTAGATGAAATTTGGTATACAGACAAAGTATGAGCTGACTTGGATGATGGAATACTTTTTATCTCATGGGAGCGAGGGTGAAATGGTTCTGACAGGAGCTAGTATTTAATATAAAAGACTCTTTACAGAACGATCATATAATTAGGGTACCACTTGCAAACATTTTAGAAAAGTCTATTCTCGTTAGTGCTCTAAAATCAAGTAAATTTTTAAACGCTAATTTGATCTAAAACTCAAGCTTCCTAAAGTATCATTCTTACACTTTAATATAATATTACGTTATTTTGTTATACATAATTCTCCGAATTAAGGTATTATAAATTAAAATACCTGATATTAAAATAATACCTGGTCAAGTGAGGATTGGCTGTATCATCGAGGAAGCCGTAGATACTTGTTTAATAAAAAATAATTGATAAAGTAAGCTTAAATGATTAATGGCTACACAATGGTACCCATGGAATAGAAAGAGTAAGAGAGGCAGACCACAAAAAAGATAATCAGACAAGTGGCGGCAATAGTAATAAGGAAGATTTCCTTTGCCAGGTCCAGAAAGCACTGTCAAACGGGCATACAGAAGTGAAGAAAGAACACAATGATAACTTAAAATAGATTTTGTCATGTCCGAATAAAAAGCCTATAAAGAAATATAACAAATAAATTAAATGATAACTTATTAAAGACCGCAAGGAGCTGCTGGATGCAAGCTTCCAACCGGCTAATGTGAAAGTCACTGTCACTGGGGAGAGGATTCCTTTATTCAACAACCATATCTTGTAGCTGATGATGATGAGAAATGATGAAACCTAAATGTTTATGACAATCGATGTGTATAACTCGATATCACATAGTTTATACTTGGAAAAAGTAAACAACACATCGTGTGTTTGCAGTTTTTGTGTAAAGTATGCAACTAAGAAATTGGTCCGTCCTACACGGAATCCTAAAAAAATATGTTTATAAGTGCTTATTTTTATTTAATTTATCTTAAAATTAAGAGTCCTCGGAGAGTTAGTTAATATTAAATTATTATTTATTAAATGAGGAAATAACTTTATCAAAATAAGTTCATTATTTCTTGCCGAGGCTTTTTTTAGAACCTTAGTAGATACGAGTTTGCTTTAAGTTGAACGAAAACGAAATGGGAGATCGTTTGGCGCTCTGATTGACCAGTGCGAATGAACTAACCAAATCTCGTCAAAAATCTCTTGTTTCGATCTCGTTTAACGTAAGACTGTGACTAAATTTCATGAAAAAATATTAAGGGGTACTTTTCTTAGCGTTGATAAGTCTGCGTTTGGCCACAAACCCGCTTACTGCCAGAACGGCGAAGCGAAGATGTGAATGCTTATACGTACATGCTTACTATATTACTATTTAAGGCCGGCAACGCACCTGTGACTCCTCTGGTGTTGCGGGTGTCCATGGGTGGCGCTGATCGCTTACCATCAGGTGACTCGTTTGCTCGTTTGCCACCTATTTCATAAAAAAACCTATCTTAATATCATCAATACAGAAAAAAATGGGTAATATTTTGATTCATCATCATACGTCCACTGCTGAACATAGGCCTCCCCTAATGACTTCCAGATAGGCCGGTTGGAAGCGACCTGCATCTTTGAATAATCATATTTTTTATTAATTAAAATCCACGCTACACATATATGTGCTGCCCCAATTACCCACGCGAGTACATAACGTATTACCTACTGCGTTAATAATGTAATTAACAGTAAAACACCAATTTCCCGGACACAATAGTTTCACAACTAATTGTACAGTCGACGGCAAAATATCTGCATATTTAATGAAGTCTATCTTTAATAGGGTAGTAGATAGAGTATGAAAATAAAATCTAATTAGTCCGTCAGTTAGATCATTGAAAATATTAGATAGGTAAGTATTTTTTATTTGGTAATATACGTAAACAATTGTTAATTACCGAAGTAATTGTTGACCTGATATAGCGTCTAAAAGGGTTGAAATTAAACCACGTATTTAGTGCTTGATTTGCTGGTTCGTATATTTGATCTGTTCCGATCTCAACACAAGAACATATACAACAAAAAGAAATTACACTCTTATGTAACCATAGCTATAGCTCGATTTTAATTGCGGCAACGCCATCTAGTTGTAAAATTTGAACTAAAATTAATTAATATGAATATTATGGTTTCGTTACTTCGTGTTGGGTTTTGGTCATCAACAAGAATACTTTATACAAAAATGAGTTTTGGAATGAGTCGTTGCTTTATGTTACTCTATAAAAATACCCAGTACTCGTCAATCGTGACGTCACACGATATTTTAAATCAATATTTCACTGAAAGTATTGAATTCTATGAGAAAAGAAAAAATACGTGATTAAAAGTCTACATCTGGTAGAGATTTTTACATTAAAAATAATATATTTCCCATACCGTGAAAAAATATATCTTCAATTCTTCGTAAAGGTATCTTCTTGAAGGGTGAGGTAGCTTTCTTTCTGACTTTCGATACTGACTGTACCCTCAAAGGCAAAGGTAAGTGAACCTCGTTTGTTTACCGCTGTTTTTTCAAACACAAAGTTTTACACTCTATGTTGTTTTACATAAAGTATAAAATTAAGCAAATTACACGCTGGACTCCCTTTCTTTGTCTTTTATTTCCAGGATAGTTAAAGTTAAAAAGAACTTGTGTTTGGTACAAAACTATGATTACAGTTCCGACCCCTTTTAATAGTATTTTTAAAGTATGGTGGTAGAAATGGGTTTTGCAGTAGTTATGTTTTTAAGAAGTCGTATGGTAAAGGAGTAGAATACACATTTGACTCTCTTTCTCTTGTGGATATTGTAAGAGTTGACTAAGAAACAGTCGTGGTGGCCCAGAGTGGTGCACAGTCCGAAATCTACCAACGCCAAGTACCAATGTGACTTCTTCCGAGTTATATGTACTTCCTAAGATTATTTACATACTACTGACAAGGAGTAAAAGTAAACGTCGTGAGGAAACTTGGGCTTATAATTTGTATTTATAAGTTTGAAATCACCATTCTGCATTGAGCAAGCGTTAATGTTTAAACCTTTTCTATGTGAGAAGAAACCTTTCATCAGTGGCCACGTACCTAGAGGCTGTTGATGTGTGTGTCTAAGAAACTACACATTTTGACAAAGGTAGGGTAGCAGTGTTCTCTAATAAACCTGAACCGTTTAAACTGTGATCTTTAACCTCCTAAGCGTTAAGATTATGATAAAATATCTTACATACAATTAGTCTGCAGACTAACAAGAACAGCGGACTTTACAACCAGTAAGTAACCTGTAAGGTACCAAATAATATTTTACCAAAAACTAACATCAAAAGTATTGGCTAACGAAAAATTATCACCTCGTTTCCAAAGGTGACTTGGTTAAAATTAAAAAAGGTCCGTATACAGTACAGTATATAGCTGTCCCTGTCACATAGGTACTGGGTTATACTGCCGTCCTTGTCACAAAGCTGAAAGAACATAAGAGCGTTTACATGACACGGTTTTTCATACAAACTCTGAAGTTGAAATTCACGGAAATAATTTACTGATTTTAGTGAAACTTGTGCAATATGTCTAGTGTTATAAAGTTAGTTAAAATGTTTTAATAACCGCTACACATGATTATAAGTTAAAATGGTCTCTCTCTGTCTCTCTAAACTCTTTAAAAAATTTAACTATATTTTTAATAGATCAAGACATATTGTATTGAGCAAGTGTGGTGGATAATGTTCTTTCCTAAGTTGCGAAATACTATGCTGAAAACTACATCAAAATCGGTTCAGCGAAACCCAAGTTGATCGCGCACAAACAAACATACACACATACAGGTCAAACCGTTATTTGAAGTTGTTTAAAAATTGATTTAATACCCTTAGTATGAGTATGCTTTACGTTTTAAGATTACTTAAAACGTAAAGCACTTTTCGATTACGAAACGAGAGTGCGTTTTAACTGGCCGGCACGAATGAACCAACCAATCAGAGCGCCGAACGCGCTCTCATTTCGTTTTCGTTCAACATAAAGCAAACTGGAAAGGGTAAGGTTTTTCAAAAATTTGTACTTGAAAGTTTGTATGGAAACTCTCGCCACGAAAAATAACTTAATTAAAGTCGTTCAGTTGGTTTACTGCGTTTCTACATTACTTTGTTTTGCGTGATATTGGGGAACATTAATTATGAGTTTTTATTTTATTATTCCTGGTGACACCGAGTGTGGTGTTTCGGATTCATGGCTTCATGGGCACATGAAAATGTCATGTGGAATTAATTCATTTAATTTACTCATGTTGGGCAAATGGTTGCAAGCGGGTCTGTTGAATGAAAGAGCTTTCGGTTCATATTAGTCAGTCGATAAGATCATTATTAACTCATAGTGTGCATTTGTAGTGAATTAGCACTACGGGGATTTTCTCTTAAATTTCTAATTTGTTTAGTAGGTAACAGAAAAGTGTCTTTTTTATTATTTTTTTTTAAAGGTGGCAAATCATCCAATAGCTTCTCCCACGGACGAGGCGAGGGGGAGTGTTAGACTCTTGCTGACTAAAAACTACCCCGTTCCTATTCCTGTTTTTCTTGAGCTGGAACTTCGCAACGGATTTGGATGCGGTTCTTTTTAATAGATGGAATGATTCAAGGGGAAAGTTTATATGTATTATACATGCATATTATATCACCATTGCACCCATATGAAGCACATAAAACGACATTATATGCTATGCTTACCCACCTACTTCTTCACGTAGTAAAATAAAAGTTAAGATGTAAGAACTGTTATGTTATGTAAAATAGTTGTACCTAGTTTACAGTATAGCGATCCTATCTAAAAGTCTAGGAAAGTTATCGAAGTATCGAGCGGCTAGGTACAGGGTGTACCATGCATGTAGGTACGAATGGCTATTGTTTATATACAGCGTGTCCCAACTGCATCGTTTGACTACCGGCGCCGACTCTCTGACGCTTGGTTTGATTCATAAGCTTTGTGATATTTTGTTGTGATTGACTTGTGGAGATAAAAATGAAATGTCAACGAATTTATGTTTTTGATTGCTGTTTCTGAAAATGGAATGCAGAGTTGTAGATTAGTAGTCGTAGTAGTTTTTCGTCGCTTATTTACATAATAAGTGCTAATTAAGAGAATATTGGCAATATGAAGTTACTCCACCAGCCGCCAGTCAGTTAATTATTGAAATTGATTATATTAAAACATCACCTGCTTGATTTTGCATATTATATATTACTTATGTCCAGTAATCTACTTACTTAACACATTGCCATAACAGCACTTTTGGTGAGTTATTCTATGAGACATATAAAAATCATAATTATGATAACCACGTGATAATTACCAAAAAAAAAAAAACACAAGAACGCAATTTCACACCAAGACAACTGAAAAAATCGTAATATAACACTAATCATATTTATTAAGCCTGCTTAGCGGTCGAACCTAAACTTATTTAAGTAATATATTCAATCTGTTTACAACTTAGACCACACCCCAACAGCCGTACCGTTATCTCGGCCATCGATCATTTACCATCCCCCTGTGAATACGCTCCGATGTACTGAAAATCATCGCCTAATTGTTTTAATACACATCTATATTATACCAGCGGCCATTTTACATTATTCAATATTGTCCAACGCATTAATATTCGTTGTAAAGTTAATTAAATTATTGGTATTAACGCATTGCCTGGTTTTGTGTTATTTGGCTTAATTATTATTTAAATGTTTTATAATATTTTATGATATTGCTGTTGCTACACGGATACGCTTGTCCGGATTGTGTTTTTAATGATCGCTTCGTAATTCTGTTGAATTATTTATTTGTAGGTTATTGGGTGAATGGGATTTTAAAATGTCATTTGAATTAAATTATTTGTTGTTCTTTTATATGATAATAAAACTAAGCGGGGACTTGTGGATTGCCTAGCTGGTTACCGTGGCTCCGGCTAGAAAAGCAGGAGTAGAAACGGGGTGGTTTTAGTCAGTAAGAGTCTGAGGTTTCCTCTCGCATCGTCCAAGGCGGAAGTAAATATTAATTAATATTCCCCATTTAAAAAGGGTTAAATTAATTAATATAAATTTGATTAGATTACTCACGTATCTGCTTAATGAGGCTGCTTGAATAATTTCAACTCACGCTAATGTCCCATAATCACATGAAAACATGTACTTTCATGCGACTTTCCGTTTATTAGTAAGAGACGCATGCATTAATGAATGATATAGCGTTCTAAGTGTTTGGACAAAAAGCCATACATTATAGTGTTCATATTATCATGACAAAAACAGTTTATCATGATCTTGCTTTGTACAATCTTTCCGTACATTCAACGGTCAATTTATATTGGTTTTGCATAGCTTCATGTGTAGCCACATGTAGCAGTACCAGGTACCACTACTACTGGCAAGTTATAACAAAAATTCCTTCCTTTTATGATCCACCGATCGCCATTTCCACAAGGCGTCACTATCTGCGAAGGCTTTATGAAAGTACGAACAAAACAAAACTGTTCACGAACTTTTGCTTTCAGGCGTTATCTCAATGGTTCTTTTTAACTTATACCGGGAACAATAAATTTTTGGACGTGCCTCGAATCTTAGAACTGCTCCAGTTATTTATACTCTAACGGTGATGGAGGAATTTTGTGAATAAAACAGTTTACTTTGTAACGCTTTTAATGTAAACAAATACAACGGATTTTGGTAATGAAATGTTGTTCTGTGTTTTTGGGTGGTTTTATAACTAGTGGTTTGGTTTAGTTAGGAGGGATTGATATGAAACATGTGTTACGGTTTATTTCGCTTTTTATCTTAGTTTAGGTTAGTAATTGTAATAAGTCGGTAAATGAGGAGACGGATCACCTGATAAGCATCAAGTACCCAAAACACCAGAGGCGTTACAAGTACGTTGCCGGTTTGGGGGTTAGGGATTAAAGGGTTATTGGGGAATCGGGGATTGTGAAGAATGGAGAGGGCAGTAATTGGGCCTCCGGTAACCTCACTCACTCAAAGACTTAAACCAAAAGTGACGCTGTAATTTGAGTCGCAATTGGTGACACAATCACGACACAAGGTACTTGTTACTTACCATAGAATTTCTAAAACACAAAGAAAAGGTGTAAATGCACTAAAACCTCTTTGCCAGTAATATTTATAGCCGGTACTGGGCAATTCTACCAAGTATTACAAAAGCGGAAGTAATTACACAACAATCTAAGTAGCACCAAGTTGTTATTCCTCCACGAATCAGAACAAAACTTTGATCTCTGTAAATCCCCTTGCTAACAAGAGGCGTGATAAACAGGGTTGAAGAAATTAAATGAAACATTACTACTGTGGACTTGAAGAAATATTATCCCAGTTGTATATTAATAGAATGTAAATGTTTGCGTTTCACCCAATGATAATATCGAACAACTGTTGTACTGTTTGCAGCGGAGGGTGATAGTTTACGTTGTATGTCTATTTAGTTTTTTTTTTGAGATTCAAGAGTGAAGTTAAAATGCTGTATGCTGTAGTAATTGTTAGTTAAGATAGTGGCCAAACGTCGACCCATCAAGTATAAAAGAAAAGTTTTGTTAAAAAATGAGGATCACCTTCTATTTTCTTTACCGCCTGCATTTTTTTAATCTGGTAATATCCTTAAAACCTTCTCCTGAGTCTGAAAAATACTATGCAGAGAACCACATCAAAATCAGTTCAGCCAAACGCAAGAAAATCGCGCACAAATATACATACAATAAGGTCAAACTTACCTATTAAAAAGGATACGCCATAAACTCAACGTTTTACAAGTAGGTACAGATTGCAGTTTGAAAGGTTCTGTCTTTAATTATGTGCAGTCTCTTATTCATATAAGAAGAACAGTGGCAGTGGAACAGAGCCGTCATTTTACGACCACTACAAATAAAAAAAGTTACAAGGATTATGAAAATCGATATTATATCAATAGTAACAAGGTTCCTACGAAAATGTCACGTCACAACACTTAAAAACACAATTTGTCATGTGTCGTACGCAGTAGCCATTATTCCATCAAAGAACTGTTTCTTTCTATATCTAAAAATATTTTCGGGCTAATGTCCGAGAACGATCGAAAGTTGAAGAATAATTAAGAAGTCTATATAAGGTGTTCTAAAATTATCTGCCACGGCTTTAATGGGAGGTCGTGTTGTGTTTGAAGATTACAATAGTGAAGAAATTTCGTACCCCGGACCAGGTAATTCAATTTGAGAACATAAAGAAATTTAATAAACTTTTGACTGCACGGTTGGTGCGGTGGCTGGGCAACTGGCTGCCGTGCAAAGGGTAGCAACTCTTTGTATGATCCTTAAATTGTTGTTTCGGGTCTGTGTGTCATGTGCATGTGAACTTGTATGTTTGTAAACGCACCCACGACACAGGAGAAAAACCCAATGTGGGCCAACGTTTAAAAAAATATGACTTTACTCTGCATAAAGTTGACCACAAATACGTATGATACGTGTCACTTGAATGAAAACAATTGTTTTCATTGACGAATCGTATTTTAATTCTTTATTTTCTTAAATTCAATTAACTGGTTAGGAGTACGAAATTTCTTCACTATTGTAATCTTCAAACACAACACTACCTCCCATTAAAGGCATGGCAGATAATTTTAGAACACCCAATATAGAGCCAAATTGGTAAGTTTTAATGGATGTTTTCTTGTAAATATTTAATTTTACTTTTTAGTTTTTGTTTCTTTAAGTGGGTTTACAAATACTCTTTCTTGACTAAGCACTTTAAAAAGTTATTAGGTACATACATCTATACCATCACTGGTGAGTTCGTTCACTCGAGTACTCAGTGACCCTATTTTTTTGAGTAGTGGAAGTAGACTAATACCATACTAGACTAGACTTTTTTTTTTGTGACGTGGGGAACCTTCAAAAGGCGCCTAGCTTTTTGGGGATCCCAGTAGGGCTGATGCCTGATCCGGAGCTGCGGACTACATAGCGGGTTTACCGGGGCTCCGGGTCGAAAAGCAGGAGAAGGAACGGGGTGGTTTTTAGTCAGTAAGAGTCTGACACTCCCTCTCGCCTTAGGCGGGAGAAGTCATTGGATGATTTTACCCCCTCAAAAAAAAAAAAAAAGTTTTTGGGGATAAAAGACTAGAGAGTGTGGGATTTTTACCTCACTAAACCACCCCGGTGGCCACCCTCAACACCTGTAAGGGGCACCGGGTCCTCTTAATAGACCTGCTTCGAAGAGACTAGACTAACAACAACCACAGTTCTAGTAGGTAAGAGTCCGACATAACCTGCTGTCTGACGCAAATCGTAAGACAAAAGGTATCCATGAGGATTTCCACACGTTAAAAGATTCGTCTATATCTGAACTTTTCTGAAATCCCTTTAGCTTTTGACTGTTTATAGCAATCAGCTTCATCATATCAGCCATAAGATCCACCCTTTGCTGAACATAGACCTCCCCCAAGTCCCCAATGACTTCGTAATAGGCCGCTTGAAAGCGACATGTAATCAGTTTGCATCTTACTAATTACTGAATTTTGAAAAGTTAATATACTTTCTATCAGTTTACTCATGGAATAGAAAGAACTAGAGTTTACTTTTGATTACATCTTCAGAGTCAGAAGAAGACTAAGGGGTTTGCCGAGTCCAGCAGTGAACGTCTTCCAGCTGTTGATGATGACGAGAATTTTCAGGGAGAAGTGCATTGAAGATCTGACTGAAACACCTGAAAATACAAAAAAAATACAGAGCTAAAAAACACTAAAAATAAATAACACCAACACATTCTCAAGTACATCAACAGACGCCATTTTATATTCCATCTCTGCGATACCACGGACAATACATAAAAATGTAATAATTCCAGATTTCAACATTCAACGGTCGGATTTATTCGAATAATGACGTTAAGTGTTGCCATAAACGAATTATGAATATAATAAATATTTTATTGGCAACCGCAGATTTTACGAGTATAGGTACCGTATCGGAAAATCAACAAATTCGCAAATATTTAAAATTTTATCATGGCATGATTTTGTAATAAATTCCTGTCATTTTATTGCGGTGCATAAAATATGTCGTTGATTTCATCTGTTCAAGGGATCATTTTATTAATGCCGTGTGCACCTGTGTATTGCCAATTAGCCTTTTTGAAACTAATAAGTTGATTCCAATGTTTCCACTAATACTTATTTAAGCAGAATGAAATAAGTTCTTGGAAAAACTGTTTATTATAATTAGTAGTATCCCATTTTTTACTTTCGTATTTTTTCTTTTCGTACATAATAATTAGCGTTCTTTTTTAATCGATTTTCTTCTCTGAAGTCGATTATTTTATTTTGGAAAAAGGTTTTTATTTAAAAATGGAATGTTTGAATGATACCTAACTCTCAAAAAAATTTTGGAAATTTGAAAAGTGATAAAAAAAATCTGGCGGTATCTCCACTACCCATTTTTTTATGACGGTGGAAAACCTACACACTACGACTAGCTTTTTGGGCATAAAATAAAAAGACTAGGGAGTGTGGGATTTTTAATTCACTAAAAACACCCCGGTGGCTACCATCTTCGCTGATGCCACTGGATTGATACCCAGAGTCTCCACTCTATACACCCGTAGCCCCAAACATATCTCCACTACCGGTCTGACAGCAAATACCACATAAATTGCACTCCATAAATATGCTAAAATTATTCTCTTAGTTACGACGTAGATAAAATGGTAATAGTTTTAAATACGGCCAGAAATAAATACCATCCTAGCTTTAAAATAAAAAAGAAAAACAAAAAACCATCGCTACCCTTACTTCATAACTGTCTATTCTTGGCATATTAAAGAAAAAAAAAAAAACAACCAACGGACGTTTAAAAATTCTATGAATGCAATTCATATTTAATTTTATGCTCGAATAACGTTTTTTGTGCCGACGGTACGTCTATTTACGGTAGCGTCAACAATAAAACTGACTGTAGGAAAATAAACAAAATTCTGTTGTCTCTATACAAGGAAAGCTCGGTGTTGCCAGTTTAGATAAATAAGCTATCTTCGATTATTCTTATTTTGTTATATCGTGCGGCGGGGATCTGTCAGTGGTTTGTGTTATTGGAACTATTTGGTCAAAGAATGCGTTTGTTTAATGCTGGCAACATTAATGGCTTCCGTACAGATCAATCGCATAGCAAAGTAAATAGTGCAGCCGTTGAATATTGAAATAGAGATAGAATGCATTTGTGATTATATAGGAAATATGCATTCTATTTATAATAGGGCGTTATACTCGTAAATGCGTGTTTACATTTTTGGTTGCTTGTTACGCAATTATACCAAACGGCCGAACTAATGTTGATGAAAGTTACTTATCAGATAAATATTGTATGCTAGATTTTAAGTTGTGTTAAGCCGTACTCAGAGACATTTAATGATTACTTAAACTATTTCTTAGTAACGATTTTGTTTGGAAAACAATTGCTAAGCACTGGGTTAAGTAATCATTAAATGACTTTGTATTAAGTATCTTTATTCTCTTATTTATCTTTTTATCTATTATTAAGTGTCTACCGGTTTGTGAAACTGACGTAATTTTACGTTTTTATACAGTAACGAGGGCAGTTATAGTTAAAGTTACTATCGGAAGTTGAGTAAGTCGTAAAAGCCCTGACGAAATACAGACGAAAAATCAGTATTACAATTAGATACTTTTTTGGTAGGTAATATTTTTAAATGTAAATATAGAACAAAAGTTCGAGTCACGACTTTAGAATTGTAGACTAAGGTCTTAAAAGGGCAGGTTTAAAAATAGGACCTAAACATGACCTAGGCAAATCTAAATATATCGGACCAATCCTTTCCCACCTTAGTCATTCTGACACTAGTTTTTTCTTATCAGATTTAAAAACTAAAACAATAAAATAAAACAATTCCTATTAATTGTTTTTATTAACGAAGCGACACATAGTACGTATTTGTGAACCCCTTTATGCAGAGTAGAGTCAATGTCTATTTAACTTCTTTATGTTCTAAAATTGAATTAATCATTCGGGGTACGGGATTTCTTCACTGTTGTAATCTTCAAATATAACACTACCTCCCATTAAAGCCGTGGCAGATTTTTTAAGAACACCTAATATGTATAAGTTGCTATCGGGCAAGTAAATATTATAATTGTGTAACATATTTTCAGTCCAATATGTTTATACCCCTTCTTTATAATAATGTTACGATAGAAAAGACGCACAGACACCCAAAAATAAACTAGAATACCTTTCTAATAATAGTTCTGTGTATACATTACTACTACGGGAAATAAGTCATAAATAAAGGTATGTATCAGATGTTTGCTGTCTTTCGAGTCGTTATAGTAAAAATAGAAGCGCAGACTGTGATGCAATTCATTCAGTTTGACAGTTGAATTAGTACCTAAACCCTTTTGCTTTGATACGTCTTTGATTTAATTTTGAAATGAGTGTTGGTGAGAGACTTGTGTAGAGCGGGAATAATGATTGAATTGTTTTTATGTTTTTACCGATTTCCTTTTGAAAATCACTGTAACTTTTTCATAGTATTTAACACTTTTGACTGAATTCCTAGATTTAAATTTATAAACTCTGCCCGGTAGATGGTACTACAATTAAATTTTGCTACGATAGGGATGATTGCGCTACTGACTGCCGCGCAACGTGTAGCGAGTTCAATTCCCGCACTTAGCAACTTTTTGTGTGATCCACAAATTGTTGTATCAGGTCTGGGTGTCATTTGTAAGTGAACTTGTATGTTTGTAAACGCACACACTACACAGGCGAAAATCCCGTTCGAAAAAAAAAGAAAAATATACAATACGTACAGGATTCCCAGAAATCTAATTTATATTTCATAGAAACTTTACCAATTTGAAACACACCTAAATCCATTTCGTGATCACAAATACAACTGACGAGTCGGGTAAAGTATGTATCGGTTTTTAAATATTATACGTAGCATGGATATTTTAATTGTGCTCATATACGACAATAAACACACAGATGAAAAGTCGCAATGCCATGGTACATTTCCAAAAATCAAATTCAAAAACAACATGTAAAACACCAAAAGCCACAAACGTGTCTATTTCTGTCCATGCGATTACCGCTCCGCCGTGTCAACCCCATGAGGGGACGTGCCTCGGAACTAGTCAACCTGAACGGGTCTCTTAGACCGCACTGCTATGGAATTTTCAATAAAACCTGTCCGATGATTGAAGGTTAGCACACCGGTATGTAGGGACAGTCAAACACACGTTTTATCGTACCGTGTGACACATACCGTCTGTAATATATAGGTATTAGGGACGTTTTTTGTGTGTCAAAATTGGTGATGTGAAAGTGCGATGATTCTTTGAGATTTATATTGTCAGACTTATTAAGCGATAAGTATTATTTCACGCTTCAAAAGCCGCCAATAAGACCAGTAGGTAAACATTATCAACAGCCTATAAGTAGCCACTGTTGACCAAAGGCCTCTCCTCACACGGCGAAGGTTTGAGCATTAATCACCACGCTTGCTCAATGCGATTTGGCGATTTCAAACTTATAATTAGAAATTATAAGCCCAGGTTTCCTCACGATGTTTTCCTTCACTGTTTGTCAGTAGTGTGTAAATAATCTTAGAAAGTACATATAACTCGGAAAAAGTCACATTGTTACTTGCCGTTGGTAGGTTTCGAACTCGCACCCTCATGCATGAGAAGCGAGCGTCTTAAACCTCCAGGCCACCACGACATTAGGTAATACATATACAATATGACTAAATGAATAGATAATAGACACAGCGATATGTTATTTTATCATTTTAATAAACACACAAATGAAAATAAACATATTTGGTTGAATGGTGTGTCTATAAAAATATTGATATAAAGTGATCGTTATACCGTTTGTGTAATGTATTTTGTTTGGTAGCGAGCTATTTTTTTTTAAATCAATAATACATGTTTTACTTTCTTACTAGCTTCTGCCAGCGGTTTCGCCTCGGTCCCATGGGATCAAAAATGTCTTATGTGTTATTCCAGACCATGATCTATCACTGTTTCAAATTGCATTTCGTTGCCGGCCTTTTAGGGGTTAGGAATTTAAGGGTCTATGGGTAATCGGGGATTGGGTAGCTTGGAAAGGGGCCAATTGTAATTGGGAATCTCACTCGCACAACGAAACACAACGTAAGCGTTGTTTCGCGTCGCTTTTCTGTGAGGCCGTGGTATCACTTTCCTAACCTTTTTGTACTTGCTTCATAACCACAAGACAGCAGATCAGAACAGTTAGACATTACAGAAAAACACGACTTCAATCTTCGAAGGTAATCGACAAGAAGTCACCTATCGACAGCCTGACTTACAAAGTAATCAATATATAAAATTTTCTTAGACATTACGTAATTGTCTACGTACTGCACACCTCCGATATTTCATGCCGTGATAAAAAGATTAGGTCCGAAACGTGCCGGCCTGCCGGGCCGTAGGTGTGCCGGACGACCGGACAGCTAACCGTATTGCTCAAAATCTATCTACTAACTAGTTTACCGTTATTCGACTAGACACGTTTTTTTTTTAATATAGCACAGACTTTAACCATGCTAGACGTGTTTGGATACGTTTTACCGACGTATTTAGAGTCTTTTAATGGTTACTTAATCCAGTCCTTAGTTTTTTTTTTGGAACGAAATTGTTATTAAGGAATAATTTAAGTAATCATTAAATTTCTCTGAGTACGGTTGTTAGACGAAAAATGGTTTACGTACTTATGTGTTTCGTTAATATAGATCTGCACTAAAAGGTAAGTCTATTGGCGACACGGCAGACAAAGTAATGGTTATCGCCACGTCTCCTCTTCCCGTGGGTCAGAGAAAAGTCTTCTCACGGGCTGATGATGAAGAAGTCTGCATAAATAATATTGTAACTAGTGTTACTTAATATTTCATTAGGGCTTTTTGTCTGGCATTCGAAAACATGACTTCGTTCACAAAACACATTATTACGGAATAGTACTCGACTAAATTAATGATAATAATTATTAGTCGACAGTAAATAAATTTCTTTACAAACAAATTAATTTGAATCTGATTAACACTCAACATAATATTTTGTTATTTAATTAAAAATTTATTTCGTTTTGTTTCCCAAATAAATTCACTACATCATACCATTTCTAACCATGATTCGAATTTTGAATACTGTTCAGAGATATAGTTATTTTTTCTGCTGTACATATCCATAGATAAAGAAACAACGTTATTTTTTTATAAAATATCTATTATGGCTGCGCTTTCAATTCAAATTTGGAATTACAAATAACAAATATTTTGTGCCAATATTATATTGAATTTCATATTGTTCTATTATTTCAAATTTAATACATCGATACCTTTTTAATGAATAATAATAAAAAAATATTCAGCTGTCAAATCACATAACTAGTGATATTATTGGTTGTTTGTCTAATCCAACCTTTGATAGAATATCTGTTTTTTATACAATACAAATTTTATACATGACATATTTTTGATCAGCCTTATAGAAATAAAAGAAAACTAAAGGACGTTTGTATAAGAATACTGTAAATACAATCACACTATATTATATATATGTACTACATATAATCGTGAAAGTTTATTTATTTGGATGTTTGTCCGTCAATCACGTTGAAACTACTGAACGGATTTTGATGAAATTTGATGTACAGACAGGGTATGAGCTGACTTGGGGATAGAACAATTTTTATCTTACAGGAACGCGAGCAAAGCCGCTGGCTGAAGTTAGTGAAATAATAGTACCAAGAAGATCCTATGAACATAATAAGTACACAGCTCAAAATTCCAAATATCGCAACACTTTCGTCAATTTTCAAAGTTCCTAGAATACCATGGCCGAGTCAGTAATCGATCCTGACTTTGACTGATCCTATTCAATTACATTCAGCCAAGTATTGACATCGATCCTAAGAAAATAACCATGTCATAAAATGATTTTCCCCAAACCTGTGTGGAAAAACGCCGTAGATCTAAAATTCAAGTTAAATTTCCATAGCTGGGCTATACGAGAAAGCCTCATGACAGGCGTTTGACAGACTATATTTTCTTTTAATACCCGTTTTCCCGCGAACCGCGAAACGTGGCGTATTTTTACTGGTATCGGCTCGAACCATACCGGTTTCCGTATTAAATGGCGTATACAGTTAAAATAGTTTGTCTTTTTTTTTGACTGAAATGCATATTATAATTTGAGTAGTTTGTAACTAAAAGATCATGATGTGATGTTATAATTTAAGTGAAGAAGTCAAGTTTGTGTGTAAAAGTGTTATGAGATGTGATGTGATGTTATGTATTAGTACGTATTTCAGTAGATTTTTTTTTCTATCAGCACGCAATGGTTTTTTGTGACCAGTGCGTGTTGAAAATACGATTTAAAATATTCAAGTTTACCATTTTATTATAACATCGTTAACTAATTCGATAATGTGTAGGTGTTTTTTTAATTTGTCTATTTACAGGACTTTTATCTGAAGACATGCCAGTCTTATTGATACAAATCGACAAAGCCCTTAAGATAGTTAAAATTTAAAATAATAATAACGGTAAAAACCCTTAATAAATAACAACAGAACTAAAACTAGACTATCTAGAATAAATTTAACAAAATATTAGTATAGGTAAATGAAGATAGGAATTTGCAAATCGTAAAATATTCAAAGAATGTTTTGGACATAATTTTACCGTAATGTAGATGTGTACCAACATCAATCAATTTTCAACATCTTTCGCAGACTCTAATGACCCTAATTCCACGGCTACCTACCGATCCCAAAACATCAAAAAGGACGATATCACAATCATGCCGTTGCATCTGATTTGCGGCCATCGCTGCGGTTGTTGGCAAATGATCGGTTCTAATGATAGCCCACATTATGGTCACTATCACAGAATCTAATTTCCACCTGTGTGTACTAAACTAGAAAAAATTCAAGCCATGTTTACTTTTCTACCTAACGAGTCTAGGAAAACTTCCATTGCAAACCCACCTATGTGTGTATAACCCAACTTATTTGAAAAGTTCTCGGGCAAAGTTAGAGGGTGCGTTGAATGTGGATTCGTAACTTAGACGGGTAATACTACGGTACAGCATGAAGGTGCAAGCTATTCGAGTATTTTATTTCAGTGCGCAACGGGACGTCGCCGGGGGTGGGCGCTTTGCTCCCGATTTTCCCCGATTTTCCGATCGTGTGTGAACTTTTAGTGATTGCGAATTTTATCTGTGAATGTGTTAAAGTTTATTTGAGTTTTATCAAAGGGATGTGGTTTGCTGATTACAATACTTTTATGTAAGTAGTTACGAACTTTTAATTGTCAATTTGGAAAAGAAGTCCATCGTATTTTTTTAAATTAAGATTATATTATTCAAATTTCGAATTTCAACCGTTTGCGAGTAATATTAATTCTATTGTTATTTATGCGAGAAAAATGACATCTACCTCAACAATTATAACTTTTTTTTTAAATAAAAATAATTCGATACTGATTAGTTCGGTTATTAAGAAAATTACTTCTATCACTAAACTTTTTAATTTCAATACGATTCAAGGTACAACTTCGTAGAGGTTTTAAAAAGCCATATCATAATTGATTTCATCGAATCTCTTTATGATTTCTTTCGAAACCTTACCAGCCAGGCAATTATATAATTTTCCTGAGTGCTGAGTACATTTGTGGAAAGATTGTTATTAAGCAGATTTCATTTGGTTTCGTTACTTAATATTTTTTTATTCAATTGCAGAAACCTTATCGAGTATCTGTAGGCATATCGGTAATTAATTTATGGAGGATTTCATCAGTTCATATTTTGAGATTCGTATTGATAACAATTTTTACCGATAATTTATAGTCAGGGCTGACTTTACGGGGACGATATTGGATTTACACACAATTATTTAATTAGTTTTTTTTTAATTATAACTTTTGTCAGACATAATAAATTGATTATTATGTTACCGGCTTACTCACGTAACTGTTTGACGAGGAACTCTTGCTATCCAACAGTAGCAACGTGACAATCGCCGCATCATGTGTCGCGGCTGCTCATAAATATGAGCTTCTAGTATGGCTTGAAACTAGTCGAGTTCCTCGTCAAACAGTTACATGAGTAAGTCGGTAACATAATAATTAATTAGTTTTTTTTCACTAACAATACTTGATGAATTTTTAGTTTAGTTAGTATTCTACAAACGAAATGAAAACTAAAAATTCATTATATTTCATTCTATTGTTACTATAGCATAGATTTCCGCAAAGTATCGTCTAATCTCTATTCTATATATTGGTTTGTTTTTCAAATTAATTCTCCATATAATCTCTGTATTCATAATAAACCATTATCTCTTTAACTTGCACTTAGACATGTGTGTATAAACATGTCCGTCAGTCTGTCAGTGATAAAACAAAAGTTAAGTGGCTATTTCAAAGTATACATACATTCGAATGGAGACGATTGAGTAAGAATCTATTATAACCCTTCAGTTTAAACTAGGTTTTATTTGCGGGTTTTGCCGCAGTGAAAAGGTACTAGGTAGCCTATACTTTTCTCCGTACTTTCTACTTGATATTAATGTGTAAATCTATACTAATATTATAAAGCTGAAGAGTTCGTTTGTTTGTTTGAACGCGCTAATCTCCGGAACTACTGGTCCGATTTGAATAATTCTTTTTGTGTTGAATAGTGCATTTATCAAGGAAGGCTATAGGCTATAAAACATCACGCTATGACCAATAGGAGCAGAGCGGGTGAAACCGCGTGGATGTAGCTAGTAAATAAAGAATATCGGTCGAGTAGATAAAGCGTAATATATGAAACAAACAGGGTCAGTGGGTCATCTTAGGGTACAGGGTCAGACTTATTATCGTACTAGCTTCTACCAGCGGCTTTGTCCGCGTTTCCTTGGGATAATAAGTATCCTATGACCCAAGTCAGCTAATACCAGATTTCATCTGATTCCGTTCAGTAGTTTTGGCGTTATTGACGAATAAACATACAAAAAAACGATGTAACGATAGTTTTGCATTTATAATATTAACGATAGTTAGAATTTAATTCGAAGTTAGAAGATGTTTGTTATGTGGTATTGTGGTAGACGAATTTGTAAAAAAGGTCTTTTGAACGAAGAATATTTTCAGTGATAGCGTGAACGGTAAAAATAGTAGAAGAATAAAGGTCCCCTTATTATTCTTTTAATTGACTGGTTACTGGCACTTATAGCGAGAATTTATCACCTAAATAAATTCTGATGAATTTTCGACATATTCACGTGTTGCAAGCGCTAAGCGGATGATGTGATCCTGGCATAATTACTATGTTAAATTATCCCGTTATACATTCACTAGATTAGAATATATAAACTTAAGCTCACCTGTATCTAGGTACTCCTTAATATAAATACCTATCTTACTACTATGATATATGTAGAGATTAGTTTCAAAATATCTGATAAGGTTTTTATATCTTCGTAGTATAATGATTATCGTGTGACATACAAAATTAACTGAACGTCACGTAAATATACTAAAAAGCTCTACTTTTTTAAAGTCACAGAGGGACTCTTCCACGTAGCATTTTTATGAGTTCGGTTAATTTGACGTATTTTTAAAAACAAAATGTGTTAAAGAAAATTTAATAAACTTACTGTCGTACTCAGAGTCATTTACATTCACTTAACCCAGTCCTTAGCAATTGTTTTAGATACAAAATCGTTACTAAGGAATAGTTTAAGTAATCATTAAACGTCTCTAAGTGCGGCAGTTAACCAGACATTGTGAAAGACCTAAAAATCTTTCACACTTCACTAGTTTCTCATATAAAATGCACCAAATACTTCATAAGGTCTTCATATTATACCAACCCTCCACCGTTTGAAGTTAGCGGTCCGTACAGCCTATGTTTAACAAATAAACAATTCTGGTTCGCTCCAGCAGTTTGGGGGTTAAACCGTGTCAATGAGCCACCGAAAATACCAATAAATTAAAAAAGAATGGCCCACTGACTGTCGCCTTTGTCATCGTGAATGAAAAAAAGGTTCTTTTTTATTTTAAAAAGTTACGCGTACTATGGATAGGTGTATTTTTTTCAGTGTTGCCAGTGAGTTTGCATTAAACATGGTATAAAAGGTCTTACATACAGAAATTTGCTCAAACATGTTTAGCTTAAAAATAAAGCATGCAAAATTTTAATCACAAGCAAGTACAAGTTGCAAGTGTTGGAGTTGTAACGTTATTATTCTAAGTACTCCCTAATACTGTAAAAATTTTTTTCATTCAACCACTTATACAATTTAAATTTAAATAGTCTACAATTTAATTCTTTTAATGTCTTTGGCAAGTAAACAATACTCGACTAACAACTGCGAATATTGTTATTGTAACTCCTCTATATGTTGGGTTTTAAAAGTGTACTTTTTGTATTTTAGCTCCACAATTCTTTTATTACCTTTTTTCATTTTTGAAAAAGCGTTACGCTACACTAGGATTTTCTTCTATGTGTGCGTTTACAAACATACAAGTTGATACACGCATGACACACAGTCCCGAAACAATAATTTGTGGATCACACAAAAGTTGCTCCGTGTCAATCGAAACCGCTACACGTTAGGCGGCAACCGGTTGCCCAGCCACCGCGCTAAACGTGCAGTTTTTCTTTTAAAAGTAACGAAATATAACAAAATAAATACCCTATATTTACTATAGCACCTCAGTCAGAAGCTTCATGTGCAAACCACACAACTAGACCTCTTCACAAATAGGGGGCTACAGGTTTCGAATTACGAATGTTAGGTCACTCTAGTTTGCGACACTACGACGTCACTAGAAACATTCCTAAGCTAGCTCTTTAGGTTAGGTAGTGTATAGTGAGACACCGCCTTCTCTGTGTCGTACGTAATTGACAAAAAGACTAAGGTTTTAGTTAATTAAATCTTGTGATATGGGTATTAATTTTATTTTGATACTAGCAGTAAGCGTCGCTTCGCCGTCCTGGCAGTAAGCGGGTTGGCGGTCAAACGCAGACTTATCAACGTTAAAAAAAAAGCTGGAGCCCACGACTTCGTCCGCGTAGAATATGACTTCTAACAGAATTTGAGGTTTTGTTTTTTTATAAAATAAAAGTAGCCTTAGTTACTCGTTACCTGCGAATAAAACTCGTCAAAATCGGTCCAGTCATTTCAGAAATAAGCCAAAATAAATAAACACACAGTCAGACAGACAACAATTGTAAAAAAAAGGAAAGTTTCAAAAATAATAAAAATATTAAAAACAATGAAAGGAAGGTTTATTATTATTAATATTTTCGATTTTAAAACGCACGCGAGAAGAGACGCGGGCGAAAGCTATACCACACTAATACACTCAACTAATAAGCTACAACATAACACAACTACATTGAAAAACAAACTGTAATTCAATTTTCCTAAAGCAACAATTCGATTGAACAAGCCAACCATCCAGCCATCTTGAAATGTAGGAAAGGAAATACCAAGTGCATTAGACGATTGTTCGCAGTCAAGAGCCAATCGAGAGTAGCTGGCCACTTGTAAACAATGGGATGGGAGGTCTCTAATCATAATTACGATGCAATTACAATACAGACAGCATCATACTTTCCTCTCTTTCTTTTTTCTGTTTTTTTCTGTAGCTGGGAAGCGAGGTATGTTGTGTTTGTGGGGGTTTTGCTGGGTTGATGATGGTAAAAGGTGATTTAGAGTTGATTTGGGTTATGTGTTATTGGTATTTTGAGATTTATTGGTTCGGTTGTAATTATCATTAATAGGCTGTGTCTACAGCCTATGTCAGACAATCAATCAGCCAGTGTTCTAGTGTCACCGATAATCGGCTATGGGCCTCCTCTTGGTACATAAGAGGGATTTGGCCTGATTTCCAAGCTTCGAGTTGGATTTAGCAGTTTAAAAAATTCAGTCTCCTGTTAGTTGTGTAGCTCCTTAGATGGTTTTTAACCTTACGCCTGTCTCCCATGGGGATAGGCAGAAAATTATGAAACGAATCAAATGCTACGATGCTACTAATCTTAATACTACATACCTTTAATCTTACATATCTCTTTCGCTTCATCAACAGTCATCATGCATGCTCGTCGGTTAAGGGTACTTCTAATTTGGCCTTTCTTTAATATATTGCCAATCTGCTCAATATATGTCCGTCTAGGGCGCCCACTCTATATACTTCTTTCATAAATCTGCTTTCATCCATCCTTTCTAACTACATAATTATGTGTGTATGTATGTATGTAAGTCTATTTAATCCTTGTTAGTCCATAGTCGTGTAGTTCACAGCTGACACAGTCTTATTGCGAATTCTTGACGAGTACTCGGCCATTAGTAGAACGGGACCCTTCGATGTTATACATACAGCTTGTTTTATTAAGGTTAACAGCTGAACATATGTAAACTGGCTAGAAGGCCGAACAGTGGGTATAATGTTTGATATGTACATATTAGTAAGTACATATCCTTAAAGACTGATGTTATGGTTTATGTAGGGTAGATGACTAATTTTCATTCTAATGCCCGTCTTGTTGATTATTTTAAAATATTAGACACGTATTTTTTATTTTCTTTCGGAAACAAATACTTTTAAAGATATATTTATTTGAAATATCGCGTAACGTTACTTCTGTGTACGTTTTTTTACCTAGAAATGATGTATTCGCTCCCACTTCTAAACTTTGATTCCTTTTATCTAAGTATTGTTATCTTAAAAATATTAGACACGTGTCTAATATTTTTTAATTACCTAACGGATGGACTGAATAGATTTTTAATTTTCATACCACGTCATCTTCCCTATTATAGTCACTTTTCGCTAATTGTGCAATATGAATAAGCGATCATCGTGCCAATACCAAAGACTGAATAATTATTTATAGACGTGCTTTTTTAAAAATATATGCATTGTCACGCCTTTTAGGCCAACGTAGGCAGTCCACCTACGCATTATAGCACGTAATACCGCTATACAATATTCACCCACTTTTCACCATTTGTGTTGTAAGTCCCATGCAATAAGGGAAGAGCCTATTGCCATATACTGTGCACAATTCCAGACGTCGTGTTACTACTGAGAAATTGTCGAAAAACCGAGTAAAGCATAGTAATATTTTGCCTGACCCGGGTCAACGAACGAATCAATGAATTGAATCCGAGACCCCTTGCCCGGTAGTCTCACTGTCTCACTTGTCTCACCACTCGACTATTGAGGAAGTTTTTAGCTTTTGTGTACATGTAAAAATATAAAATTTATAATATTTTTATCAAACAGTTCAAACCCAGTAAAATTGTGTATTCCAGCTTAAATAATAACTGAACAAAATATATATTTATATTTTACATTTTCTATGTAATAAAACTGTGTATTAGCTTTTCTCGTTACTAAACTATAAATCGCCCACAAAAAGAAATCTATTTTTAAAGCCCAAAAAACACGAGTCATCTCAAGAATTGAGATCCGCACAAGGGTCGGTGGACCTAAACAGTTTCTTACGGCACGGCTCCATTAAGATAGGCATTTTATTATTTATAGGGGCATTATAATGACAAAAATATTAGCCATTCAATAAGTTCGGTGTATCTTGTAAAAATGGTGGCATTTGGCAACAACTGCATTATTAGTGTCGCCGGCGCCGACTGTGCCAAATAACGCGAGACTCGAAACGGCTACTTGAAACGCAATTTAGATAACTTTTGTATTACCATACTCTAGTTGCACTGAGCTAGGAATGAAAACGAACGTTTTCTGCGTATGTATGTATGTAGTTGATTTTTCATAAAATGTTATCTTGCTTTAGTGGTGCAGAGAAGTTTTGTAAATTGGAAAATACGGTAATGTGTTCTATAAAAAAATTTTGGCTCACACTAAGATTTTCTCCTGTGTCGTGGGTGCGTTTCAAAACATACACATGACACCCAGACCCCAGAACAATAATTTGTGGATTATACAAAGAATTATTCCGTGGGGGAATCGAACCTGCACGGCAGCCAGCTGAATAGCCACCGCGTCAACCATGCAGTCAATTCAGTTTATCAACAATATCAAACGGTTACATTCAATCACAGATCAAAATGAATACAATAAATATAAAATGTAATCCATTAAGCATTAAATATATGTATTTTGAACAAACAAAACAAATAAAAAGTATTATTACAGACCAAAAAAACTGAATCCGCATTCAAAATTAATTCATTTCCTGAACCCAAAACAATCCCCCTTTTTTCGTAAAATACTGGTTTTCACTCAAAAAACTTAAACTGACTAACTAAAAAAGTTGGCCATTTAAAAAGTGAGACCAAACACTATCACAGACAAACTTGTGACGACCATAAAAATATGAGAAGAAAAAAATCGCATATATGCAAAAGTGGAACTAACCTCGATGAATGTACTCATAAAGGATTGCCTGATAAGCGTGTGGCGTCACTGAGAGCGGGGAGCGGGGAGCGGAGCGGGTTGCATATTAATTTATTATATTTTTAATGTCTTTAAAGGTATTTTTAAGTTCTAAATATTTTAGTTATATGTAGTTACTAGTACTAGTTTTATGTAAAATGTACTAGTAGAATGTAAAATGTTTATTTGGATGCTTTTTATTTTGAAAATAAAATAATTTAACCTAACTTTAGTCGGGTCAGTCGGCTATGCGATGTAACATAGGTCATAAACTTGGTCATGCGTTGTTTAAATCGTGAATTCTAATTAATCCTTAAAACCGCAATTATATAAAAATCTGTGACAAGTAAAGTATTTTTAATTTTTGGCAATTAAAATTTTGAAAAGTTGTTATCACCTAAACTGTTATCGCAATTACAAAATGGAGTAAAAATATAAGAAAAATCCTTAAATCCTGCTATCAAAGAAAGCTGATAGAAATATTATAAAACGAAGGAAAGTAATAAAAAAATCAAAAGGAATATACTGATGTGTTTACGTAGGTATCGAAGTTAACGATATTTTATGAGTTTATGTCGTTCAATCAAATATTTTATGGCCAGCTTATAAGCTGAAACTGTTTCTGCTGACACTATCTATATTTTATGACATATAATAAAAATGTGTCTTTCAGAAATACTTAAAGTAGTTTTAGTCGATTTGAAAATGAAACATATACATAACTAGCTTTTGCCCACGGCTTCACTCATGTTCCTGAAGGATAGAAAGTAGCTTATGTGTTATTTTAGAGCACAATATATTCCTGATCTATTTTTTTCCGAATCCTTTCAATTTTGTCGTGATTGAGTCCCAAACATATACATAAACACACAAACTTACGCATTTATAATATTAGTAAAAAATATATGCCTACGTTCAGGTTGGATGTACTTTTCTTTCATTTTCATATTTTATAATTCCGGAAGCCAGAATGAATCATACAAAAATAAAATTAATACTTTCTCAATCACATTTCGTAACTTTTTAGGTTTCCCAATTATTAGGTAATTGATTGATAAAAATACGATTCACGTAGGCAGCAAACCAATGACATTTAACTTAACATCCTACCTTTTGGAGACAACCATAATTTTCATTTCAAACCAATCACCTAACAGAAATATTAACACAACCTACATTTCAAAAAACCACACATCAAAGCTTCAAAAAACACTACCAATTGATTTCACCGTCAAAAAAACAAGATGGCGACCAGTTTACCGCTATCACTAGCACCCCACCCTACGTCCCCCGAGTCCGTAGCGTATTCGATACAATGCAAATAACACTTCGCTGTTGGACAGTGATAGGGGGCATTAACATACATTGGGCTGTGAGTATTTTACCCCAGTTAATCTGACCATGAATGGACTGTCGCAAAAATCTATGAAAACGGGTCAACTGTTTTTACAGCTCACTTCGAATGTTTGTGGTACCAGTTTTTTCTGCACGGCTGTGTAATCGTTTCATTTGTTAGACGTTCCGATTGGTTGTTTAGTGTGATGCGTGGTGGTGCAGGAGTAGTTGGCGCCTTGTAATAGAGTTTTATATTAAATTACGATTTGTTTTTTGTCTAAGACTTTATTAAGACGAATATTTTTTTTATGTAATGTTGGTAAACCTTACGATGTGGTATTTAAGTTAATATAAAAATTATAAGCTTAGGTTTCCTCCTGAAATTTTCCTTCACCGATTGTCACAGGTGTCTTAATAATCTTAGAAAGCACATCATATAACTCGGAAAAATACACATTGGTACTTGCGGTTGGTAGGTTTTGAACGCGCATCCTCATGCATGAAAAGCGGAGCGTCTTTAATTCCCAGGCCCTATGACCTCTACCTATACCCTCAGGGAATGTAAAGCGTAATGATATATTACGTCTATTTGTTTACAAGGATATGGAAATGATTCCAAACTCGTGTAAACTCGACATATCGAGCTAAACAAAACCAATATAAACTGACCGTCCAATGTACGGTAAGGTCTTACAAAGCGAGACCAAGATAAACTGGTCTGTATAGCTTGATGTGTACCCACAGTTAATTTAACTTCCGTTACCTGACTCCGGTTAACTGAACTTAGTTTGTGATTACTTTAATGTTTATTTGGTTGTAATTTTCACGATTGGTTCCGAGATTTTGGTGTTTGATTCTTTTTTAATTTATTCGCTGATTTGTATTAATTAATCTAATTTTTTGGTGAAATCTCATAGATTGTATCGGGTAGTTTTTGGTCGATTGGATAAAAGTCTAAAGGATTAGGCGAAGTATTTATGTTCTATTTGAGTCTTTAAATTATCGATTGTACCTTAGTTCCGTTCACTTATTAAGGGAATAAATAGCGTCTAATCCGGAGCTGCGGACTACGGGCTCCGGCTCGAAAAAGAGTAGGAACGGAGTGGTTTTGGTCAGTAAGCAACTGACATTCTCTCAGTAACTCATTGTTTGATTTAATTAGACCTATATAAGATAATTAAGATTTAATTCATAAAATCATTTTTAAATCACTGGTCTACTTAAAAAACCAAAGCTCAGTTGTTATTAATTTATTACCATTCAATAAATCAAAAACTAAAAAGAAAAATCGATAAAACTCTAAAATAGATACAATCTAAAATAGAACTGAAAAATCTTTAAATAGGACACAATGTTTTTACAGGAACGGAGCCTCAAATATAGCGCTACCCACGGACCTTGTCGGCGGCGTAATGCTCTTAATTCACCACGAAATATTTTCATGTCATGAACAAAATATTCCACGTACAGTCACCTACAGAACGTCCTTGTTACTTCAAATATTGGACGGGAATTAAAAGAGGTTATAACTACTGATGGACAATTAAATTAGGCCACTTCTCATTATGCTTTCTGTCAGTACTGTGATTTATTTAATAGAAATTTAAAATCATGTTTTAAACTTTTGTTACGACATTTAAATTAATTAAAGAAGTTACTAAACGTTATGTATGAATCAAACATGATAAAAAACTTTATGATTTGACGTGTTCAAAATAAATAAAATAAAAAATACTGCATTCTTTGTCTAGTAATCGCAACTGTGGTTGCTGAGGAAAAGATTACAAGCTTAATTTTTAAGTCACCCCCTATTACATGGAACTTATTGCACAAATGGTGAAAAGTGGGTCTAAATTGTATAGCGGCATTACGTGCCATAATGTGCACCTCTGCCTACCACTTCGGCGATAAAGGGTGTGACGTTATACATATTAATTTTTATAACACTAATTTTGATAGTAATAGCACAAAATCATTCAACTCTCCAAAAATTAATCATCTCTAAATTCAATCTCAATTAACCGCAAAACCTCTAAAGAATGAAACAATTTAGTCGTTCACTGTACAATGTCGAAACCGATTAACTTTTTAACCTTGGCTTATTCAGAAACGTAATTAAGAACAAAGTTAACTATGTTACAAAATTATGGCAGTAATGTGTTCGCCTTATTGGGTATATAAAGCTTATTTTATATTGGAGTGCTGAACAGGGGCGGACTAAAACGTGTAGAGGCCCCTAGGCGATAGGAATCGATCGGGTCTTAGTATCAAGTATCGCGTTGCGGACTACCTAGCTAGGTATCGAATAGCAGGAGTAGGAACGGGGTGGTTTATAGTCAGAATCTGACACTCTCTCTCGCCTCATTCTAGGCGAGAGAAGTCTGATCAGGAGCTGCGGAATACTTAGCGGGTATACTGGGGCTCCGGCTATAAAAGCAGGAGTGGGAACGTGGTGGTTTGTAGTCAGTAAGTCTGACACTTCCTCTCGACTCGCCCAGAGCAGGAGAAGCCATTGGATGCTTTCCCCCCCACCTTAAAAAAAGCGGGAGAAGTAATTGAATGATTTTGTCAGCTCTAAAAAAATAAGTATCATGTTAGGAGTAACTTCATAGTTCATAGTCAAAGATTAACATGCCCGATCGTTTTTTCTCTGACTAGCTGACTCGGCAAAACTTCGTACCGCCTCCAAAACTTTTTCTCACCTTTAAAACCTTCCCTGGACTTCCACAAATGATTCAAGACCAAATCGGTTCAGCCGTTTTCAAGTTCGGCCCTGTTTAACCCTTGATTTGACTACAAGGTCATGTCAGAACTAGTTAAATAGGTCTTATCTAGATTTCATATTAGAGCTATGATTTAGTTTTCATTATGATGTTTAACTTATATTAAAACTACGCTTGTTTTAATTGACGGGCGAGGCATTAGTAAGTCTTTATTAACTCTACATTTTTATATTGATATCTTATTTAAATAGATGTAAACAAATAAATGAATGATTATGTGTTTATGTTTGCTGCATTGCAGAATCGTTCGTCTGATTGCGATAAACTTGAGGAAATTATTACTTCTACCAGCGCAAATGTTAGGTCAGTGTGTATTGTTAGAGCGCCTGATATTTTTTTATGTGGTTTTACTATTGACACTGCCCTAGACGGACATATATCGACCAGATTGGCGATATATTAAAGAAGGGCCAAATTAAAAGTACTCTTAACTAACGAGCATGTCTCTTAACTGAAAAGACTGTTGACTGAGTTGATGGAGCGAAAGAAGTATTTAAGAATCGTAGCAATTGGCGTTCCATTGTTTCTGCCTACCTCCATGCAAGACAGGCGTGAGGTTATATATTATGTATGTTAGTACTCAGAAATAAAAGAAGAATGTATGGATCGTATTTGGTGGCATTCTGTAGTTACTTTTTGAGGGGGTAAAATCATCCAATGACTTTTCCCGCCTTGGACGAGGCGAGAGAGAGTGTCAGACTCTTACTGACTAAAAACCACCTCGTTCCTACTCCTGCTTTCCGAGCCGGAGCCCCGGTAAACACGCTAGTTAATACGCAACTCCGGAATTCTGTAGTTACTTAGGTACTGGTTTTCTACCAACAAGGGATCAAGTTGTGAGTTCATGTATTGTGCCAACTTCAAATAATTATACAAATTCTTCAATAACAAGCCAGCAATAGGGAATCACGTGAAACATTTTAATTCGGACTTTTATTTTCTCGCCAACAAATTATTATGGCGGCCAAGGGCGCGTTATTTTTAATTTTATAGTGAAACTAACCTTTATGTAGGTAAGGTTAGGGTGCATGTTAACTAATACTTAAGTCCTTACCTGTGGTTACTGACCTGGCCTGGCGGCCGTAAAACATAATACCTTGCTTTCTCCTTAAAGTGGGCACACTTACATCGATCTTGTAAGTGTTGACGGGATTTCTTGATAAAATAAGCTTACTAATAGTCCTAAAACTAACTAAAAATCACGGTTTACTCACGTAAATTAATGGAGAATAGCTTTTTAGTTTAATTTAGTATGTCTCACGATAGTTAGTGTAAAAATATATGTACTCCTAAATTTCGTACTCTTGAGATGCAACACTAACGAATTGCATCCGTATTGCATGGATGGATATTAAATAAACTAAATGGTATTTGGTTTACTTTCTAGTACTCTTCAGTACTCTGAATTTTAGGTGCTATTTTAATATTTTTTTTGTTTTAGTTCAGCTACGATTGGGGTTGCATATTTTTGATATTGAATAATTATTGACATTTTATAGCTTTGACATTAGTTTCACAGTTTGTATGAACACATATCAGCGCCCCTCAATGGGTAAGGGTCCGGAGAAAGAATGATTCCGTAGACATTTCTGAGATACCAACCAAATTATAAGCAATAAGTTTTGGTCAACAATTTACTTGAATTGAAGTTTACTAAAGTTTAAAGTAACGATTTATTAATAAGTATAAATAAGTTAATATCTGAAAATGTTTTGAGTGCACTTTAACTAATATCTAAACTGAGGGATATATACTTTAGCTTAATAGAACTATAGATAGATTATGAAGAGTTGAAACTAAGTTATTATTTAAGAGAATAGCTTAATTATTTACTTCGAGTTTTGTTTGGAATGAAACGAATGCGTCATAAGACTAGTGGTGATAAATATGACTGTTGTACTCGAGTATCCCCAATACTCGTTTGACAAAATATATTTTGTTATCACACTTATATTATAAATGTGAAAGTTTGTTTGTTTGTCCGTCAATTACGCTGAAAGTACCGTTCAGTACTTTCTTATTTTGATGTTTGGTATACAGACAGGGTATGAGTTGACTTGGGTTATAGGATACTTTTTATCCCATGGGAACGTGGGCGAAGGCGCTGGCAAACGCTAGTATGCTATAATATTTTATCAGTTCAGTGTGCGGCAATGTCTTGCATTTCACTATTGATGATCGGAAAAATCTATAAAAAGACACATTGTAGGTAACAATCGACAGTAGTTTTCTCCTCTTCATTTCTTAAAATAATCTTTTTTTATTTCCAGGTAAAATCCTTCCCAGTGAGACAATAGACAATGTAGAAGAGTGTGTCAAAATGACAGTCCGTCATTGAAAGCAAGATGGCGGGCAGTTTGGGCGGGAAAGTGGCGTGGCGCGCGCTTCTATTTGCAGTGCTGTTGGATAACGTGATCTGTCAAGTCGGCTGGACGGAGACGAATGAAGACTTGGGTGAGTTGGATTGGTTTTTAAACTAGGCTATGAAAGGAGATTTCATTTCTGGCTATTTTTAAAAGTTGATCTAAGAACTTAAGAGAACACGTTGAGCTGTGAGTCTCTTCTGTCATAAAACTTTTTTTAAACGTTGCCTCACTCTAGCATTTTCTTCTGTGTCGTGGGTGCGTTTACAAACATACAAGTTCACATACACATGACACCCAGATCAGAAACAATAATTTGTGGATCACACAAAAAGTTGCTCCGTGCGGGAATCGAACCCGCTACCAGTTGCGCGGCAGCCAGTTGCCCAGCCACTGCATCAATTGTGCAGTAAAAAACTGTCAATGATAATCGTTAGAAATTGGCAAAAGTCTAGAAATCTGTAAACGGGTAACAAAAGTAATCTTGACTTTGAAAACCTTAACATTACTTATCCTATAGCAAAATAATAAAAAGAGATTACAAAGAGTCCGGAACTTACATAATGTATGACAAAGAGTCACCAAGTTCAAGACAAAATGACAGTTAATTTAAAACAAAACCCAAAAATGTCTCAAACTCTTATAATACCTGTTTTATAATTAATCCGTGGTTAATTATGTCCGTGGCAATGGAACTTTTATTTATTTAGATACACCCTGTGTTGAAAGGTTATGTCAAAATTTGTTTAATTTTCTATTATAAGGTGACCTTTATATTTTGACTTTTAAACCTTGTGGATATTGAACACGTGTTAGGTATCTATTTATGTGGTCCAGTTTCTGGGAATTAAAAGGACTAAGGTAAAACTGAAGGGTTAGGCTAGATAGGGATATTTTTAATAATTGAGCTAATTTTGACCGGTACTATATTTTTACTTGAGAGAACCATGCTTCGGCACGAATGGGCCGGCTCGACCGGAGTGATACCACGGCCTCACAGAAAACCGGCGTGTGATAACGGTTGCGTTGTGTTTCGCCATGTCAATGCTGCTATCGGTGGCCCAACCGTGCCTAAAGGAGGTAACACACTTATAATTTCTCTGGTGTTGCGGGTGTGCGCAATCTGTCTCCTCTAAGACATGAGATACAGGTGGATTAAAATATGAGATACGGGCACCTAAAAGGCAAATAACTCTCAATAAAAATATCTACGTCTTCCAATAAAAATTTAGGAAAAAAAGGTAAAATTGTTTTAAGTACCTAATTCGTATATTTGTCTACGTCGAGAGAAGTAACGAAATTATTTGAAACGTTCTCCAAAATAGAATTATTTCGAGTCGTCAGCTACGCAAATTGATAAAGTCTGATTTTATTACTGATTATTTTACAACTAAAATGTTGGAATCCTTTTATTATCGAGGCCTTATTTCAATACTAATTTAGCAGGATTTTGGTTAAGGTAAAAAGATACGGTACTTGTTATTCCTTCTTGGCTTAATTCTTTGGAAGTATTTCTCAAAAGTGGAATTAAGGTTTCACACCTCACCCATGTTTCCATGGGTGTAGAGAGAGTCAACGCCAATTACTACGAATCTTACACACCTCTTCACCTGATGGTGAGCAATCGCCGCCGCACATGGACACCCGATGCACCAAAGACGTTATAAGTGCGCTACCGGCCTTTTGGGGGTTAGTAATTTGAGGGTTATTGGGGAATCGGGGATTAGGAACATTGGACAGGGTAATTGGGTCTCCGGTAACCTCACTCACACAACGAAATCGTTGTTTCACGTCAGTTTTCTGTGAGGCCGTGGTACTAGTATCACTCCGGTCGAGCCGGCCCATTCGTGCCGAAACATGGCTCTTCCACATTTAACTGTTGATGTGATTTGGTATTAAAATTCATAACCATTCTGTAACTACAATAGGTCTATTTATAGTTTATGAATTATGAATAATAAGGGAAATAACAATCTGGAAAGTTCCACGCATAGCTCTGAACTGAGCATTATTAAATCAGTGCTATTAAACATAGTTTATGGACACAATCCGGTACAAATATTTATTTATTGATGCTATGCTAGCATCATGATTATTAACAGCTTTCATTACTTCGTACATATATGCAAGTAAATTGATTATGATTTCCATGTATTGTTTATTTTATTGTTAGCTTTTGTCATGTGTTGATAGCAGGCTAGAATGCATTTTGTTACAAGCTCACTGCCTTTTCCTGCGGGTATTGTAAGTGCCGCCTAAGGGACTAACATTTGACATATTTTTTGAAAAGAGTAACGATGGAGTTTCCTGCTTGTTTTCTCCATTCAAAGCTACACTTTGGAACGAGCACCTAGCTTCACTGACAGACGGACTGACAGACTATTATTTATTTCTTTCTTTGTTGACGTTTCAAAAGTACCTAAGTATATGGTTTAATTGGAATAAATGATTTGACTTTGATTGATTTGTCATTTTACTAAGAATTTGTAGTGACAGAACTATTTAGTGAAACTGCATTAAAATTGAGTGACGTGGTGACATTAAGTATATTTGACCATATCAAAATTTGGCCGTTGTTTTTGACATAAAATTATATTTTTGCACGAGCATTTATTGTCATTTAAGCTGCAAACGTTTTAAAATTACATCGTTGGTTTTGACATAAGCAAGACAAGTATTTAAAGTAAATTTAAAGTTTATACAAGTAATAGCACAGATTTGTAAACTATTCTACTATGTAGCTATTAAATGCCCCGTTTTTACATTTGTCTAATAACATACGTAAACGAAAAAGCGTATAAAAATTATACTACTTACTGTCTTCCACAGGTTTGTATGTATGTAGGTACATTTTTGACACAAAATTCTACACAATTATTTAAAAAAAGTGGTCAAAATACTGTACTGTGATGTTGCGTAATAATAGAAAATGTGACAGCAATTATCTGTCTGTCTGTATGTAAACATTTGTCCGTCCTGTCATCAGAATTAAATGGGCGTGACAATATATTTTATGAAGGTACAAATTGTGGGGCAACCTGTACCGATCTGTCAAACTTATTAAATACAATCTGAACTTTATATAAAATAATAAAACGAGCAGATGAATCACCTGGTTGTAAGCAATCGCCGTTGCCCATGGACACCCGAAACACCAGAGGCATTACAAGTACGTTGCCGGCCTTTTGGGGGTTAGGAATTTAAGGGTTTTTTGAGGAATCGGAGATTGGGAAGATTGGGAAGGGGGTAAGGCAATTAGATTACTGGAGTAACTTCACTCATAAAACGCAAGCGTTGTTATGTTGTGGAATACATGTAGTTACTCGTATATCGTAAGATCGGGTCATAAGGAACTGTTCTCTTAGAACACTGCGATTTCTAACCTTGTAAATAAATGATTTTTCTTTCTTTCATTTAAAAGGTATTAAGTGTGTGACACAATACTTTTATTCTAAGAAGAACAGCAGATTAACTACTATCTGAGCCATTTCTTTAATGAATTCTCAACCTTATGGTTCAGTAGTAAAATCCAGAATCTTTACCAGCAAATCCAGTATAGATAAATATATAATTCGTTGCGTTGTACCCAGTGATGTCCCTTTGAATGATTAACTAACTGCGTGCGTGTTCGTTCACGCAAAAAGTTTTCCATTTTTGTGGGTAAAAAAGTTTTCGGATCAATCTATGTTTGAAAACAGTTTAATTTAATAATGTCCTGTCGGCTATTAATGCGGTTCGGAATACAATGGGGAAATAAATTTAAATAACACGTTATAGGTTTGTTTTTTCCTAAATTATGGCGAGTTTTTTTTATGGGGATGTTTTCCCCATATTATTATTCCATATTTTGACACATACATTAGTAACTGCAAGTTTTGTAATTTAGAATCTAAAGTTATAATCTTTATACATTGGTTATCCTGCTCAAGTATAATGGAATCCCTGCAAAGGTAAGATTCTTGTAGATTCCAGAGCTGCGGACTACCTAGCGGGTTTACCGGAACTCCGGTTCGAAAAGCAGGAGTAGGAACGGAGTGGTTTTTAGGCAGTAAGAGTCTGACACTCCCTCTCGCCTCATTCAAGGCGGGAGAAGTAACTGAATGATTTACCCCTTTCAAAAAATAGATACAAGAAAACAGTGAAATCAAACTTTCAGTGCGTAGAAATCTTCAAACCAGCCACGTTGTGGCCTTGACACAATTTTCACATCTTAACGATAAACCTAAAGAACCAACATTGAACAGAATTCAAGGGAACAAAAAGCCGTCGATACATCTTCTATCAGAATTTTCGCTTACACAACACACCTTCCAGCTGTCCCTTCAACTACCCGTGAATATAAAACAAAATATACTAAAACAACTGTTTGTCTAAAGTAGGATAGAATGGCCGACACTATGTAGGGTCCACTACGTTTAGACACACATCACCGGAGATTGGACAAGCTCCTTTATAAGCCTACTCGATCACTGATCACATAGGTAATGTTGTCAACGGATTTTAGACTTATTACTTGACGGGACAAGGTTGGGTATTTTTTGACACGTTTTTTTAAGGAATACTGCTTATGGTATTTGTTTGAACGTATGTATCTATGTGTTGTTAGCAGGTGTGTAAGACGGTTTTAAAAAAATGATGCATTGTGATTGTTTTTAATTGCTACGCCGTGTACTGGTGCCATAGTAGAATTCTATTCTACACAATTAAACTCTTTCTGTGGGTGATGTAAGATCCCATCACAGATACTAAAAAATAGCATTGATTACTGATAAATCAGATTATCTTCTTAAACGACTATTTTTACCCGCCTACCAAGCATGCATTATGTAATGGAGGTCCATGTATTACTTCACCGTTTGTCAGTGGTGTCTATATGATGAGAAAGCATATACAACTCGGGAAAAGTCTCAGTGGTACTTTGCCGTTGGTAGGTTCCTATCCTGCACCCTCATACATGAGAAGCAGGCGTCTTAAGCCTCTGTACCACCAGGACATCAAGAGTATCATCATTAAACACAAAAGCAATCAACCTTTAGAATGAAGTTATCGATTCAAATTGAATGGAGCCTGTAACCCAAGGTCACGTTCCATGAGCTCAGTCTTGGAATAATTCAATGGCTCAAGATTGGCTAAGTTTAGACCACTGCGGTTTGGACCTCAGAATAGATTCGGTTCTTACCTTCCGGGTCCCGTTAGAGAACGAAATTAATTTTGAAATTGTTACAGGTTGCTATTGGAGGAAATGGTTTAGTAACATTTATTTTTGGATTCGTTCGTTTAGAGGCTTTTAACGTAGCTGGTGATTTAAATTTAGCAGGCGGCGGATCGTAGGTTAAATGGTTCAGGTTTATCAGAGAGCTTTGCTGATTGCTACCCAGTCTCTGATAAGTATTTTAGTTAGCATTTGCCACACCCGTAAGAAGAAATGTCGTGGTTCGGATGACGCCTGCACCTTATGCATGAGGGTGCGGCAAATACCAATGTGATTTTTTCCGAGTTATAGGTACTCTCTAAGATTATTTAGACACCAGTGACAAACGGTGAAGGAAAATCATCGTGAGGAAATGTAGGCCTAAAATTTCTAATTATAAGTTTGAAATCGTCAACCCGCATTGAGCAAGCGTGGTGATTAATTTTCAAACCTTCTTCATGCGAGAAGAGGCTTTGGTCAGCAGTAGCCACCAATAGGCTGTTGATGTGATGTGATGTGAGAAAATTAGGTTTAGTGGTCTTACTGTCTATTCTTGTTTCAACACATGGTAAACAGGTTAGACAAGCCTAAACAAAATGTTTGCTCATAATACCATCCCAAACATTAAAATCCAACTACGGAATTAGGTCGTTCAACCAAATTGGAGTTTTGTTAGTAATATTAAGTTAAGAACTAATTTATATTTAATTACTTGTAGTAACTAATTCTAACATGGCGAAATATATACGGGAAAGTAGTTCAGGGAGGTCGCTTCCCTCACTATTGAGGATAAACGGAGCAAGGAGGTTCTAATTATAATATGTCATTAGAACTGAACTTATTTCTGTCTCTGTGACTTTGTTTACGCGAAAATCATCTCTGAAGTCTCATTTACGTATATTTTTGACAAAATTCATCACAATTGGTTTAGCAGTTTAGGTGTGAAAGTGTAACAAACAATTAGGTTTTGCATTTGTACGTATAGGTGTTTTTGCTCATTTACCTCTGTCCACAGTAAGAGTGGACATGCACAATATAAATGAAATTTTAGAAAATTGTGGATTTTGGGATTGTCTGTTTTAATAATTATCTTAGAAATGCAAGCCATTATGATCAACATTCGTTAATTACTTTATTAGTCATAAAGAATCAAGGAAACAAACATCAAAAAGTTTCGTTGTGTGAGTGAGGTTACCGGAGCCCCAATAACCCCCCTCCTAATCTTTCCAATCCCCGATTCCCCAACAACCCTGAAATTCCTAACACCCAAAAGACCGGCAACGCACTTGTAACGCCTCTGGTGTTTTGCGTGTCCATGGGCGGCGGCGATTGCTTACCACATTAAAAAACCAATTTGGAAATCAAAGGCCCCAAAATAACACAACCCTGGAAAAAATCCGATCAACAAGGTCTGTAGTGATCTTTTTAATTATTTACGTTGACATATAAGAGGTATTTTCTATAAACAATACGTTGAATCTTTCATTGAATTACACCGTACTGAGGTGTGTTGCACGCAATCATATGGAGACACACGATTTTATGCCTTTTGTGAATAACATAACTTTTGTTTTTCAATGAAAATGCTTTTTCGGTATGTATTTGTAGGAAAAATGTGTTTTTAGAATGTTGTTGTGGAATGTAGTGTAGCATAGAGTTATATTTTGAAAATTAGGTAGAATGTGTATGCAGTACAATCTATTTTTCGTCAATTACTTACCTAAATTCCAATTGTTATATAGGACAACTCATAAACCAATCACTACTTCTAATTCGGGTTTCAATCCTAATCCTTTGGTTCCCGATACGGTATCACGGATGACTTAACAAGTTGCCGGAACTTCGGTTCGAAGAACAAGAGTAGAACGAGATATTTTTTAGTTAGAAAGAGCCCGACACTCTCTTTCTCCTCACCTAATTTTTCCATTCAAAGAAAATAAAATCGGTTGGTTTTGACAACCAACTTATATACATACATAACTTCACTACTCCCATGGGGGTATATAGAGACAATGACCCATGGGGAGTAGGCCTCTGCCTACCCCCATGGGTCTCTACAATGGAACGCCAATTGCTACGAATCTTAGCCATCTCTTTCTCTTGATCAACCGTTATTTTTTGTCGTCGTAGTCTTTGTCAATCTTCGTTGATAAACAAAGGTGCTTGCTTACCGAAATTAAAGTAATTTATGTTTTTCTTAGAAATCACTACTATTATGAGTAAAAATCAAAAATAATTAACCACACTTCGCCAAACCCGAAACCCAATACCAAGACTTAGTTATAACAGTCACGCTTCTACTTCAATCAAATACATGGCTGACAAAATACAGAAAAAAAATCCATTTTATATTTTATCCCCTAGGCGGTACAATTTACACAATTTCTCAGAACTTTCTCAAAACTACGATTTGTCTATATTTCGGCCTAACACGTAGGTAGACTGAAAATGTAGCTATAAAACATTTTTATCGCTGTAATTTAGTTTTGTCTGTCCACCTTTTCATCTTGGAAAACATTATTAAACATTTCATTTGTGTTGGTAAATCAATTTAGTTGTACAACTTACTCTGTATTCTTTAGAAACCAGGTCAGACCGTGATGTTGATTGCTGTTGCCATCGGCGATTACCGTAATTATATTTTGATTTGGATTGAAAAGTACTAATGAGATAATTTTGCTATTTCTTTCGTATAAAATAAGTAATTACACATTAGTACTATAACTGTAGGTACTATTGATCTAAGTAAAAACATTGAATTTCATTAAAGTTATTTTTAATGTATGATTTTCATACTTTATTGACACATACACAAAAATACATTTACATTGTAATAGTAATTTGAGTACCATGCGTGGTCTTATCACAATACTTAGAGAAAACGAAACAAACTTTAGAATTCCAGGACCAACCTTTGGAATATCTACGTATAAAATGTATCTAGGAATGACGTAGCGCGATGCACATTATATCGAAATATCTTCGAAAGCACTGATAACACAATCATAAGAAAAATACATACGTGTCTAAAATTTTATAATAGTCTACAAGACGGTCATTAAAACTAAAAATTACCTTTTACAGTTTGTGTTCCGTCACAAGTAAAAAAAAATATATGTTACGCCCAGATTTTTCTAGAATAAAGAGAAACATGTTTAAAATGATACGTTACCAATACTAGGGTCATGTTTTGGATGACCGAGCACGTTGATCCCTGGGGTATGTTCCACCTAATCACTACTCAAGCCCTTTTCAACCCCAGCTCGAGTGGGATGAATTCCTAAAAGAAATACCTGAATACATGTGTCTCTGTTCTGTTAACATTTTATTTCTACGTCATACACCTTTAATGCCAAGTTTAAGGGTCGGTTCACACAGACCGGCTCGAGGAGTAGAGCAGATTTTTGTCACGTTGAAAATGGAGTTTTTAGTATTGATATTAAGGTTTATTTTTTCATGTGCACTGCTTTTGTCATTAAGAATGCTTGAAGGCGCTTGGTGTGTATCATACCAGGAGCTGACCGGCTCCGAACGCGTACTTTTTCTCGATCGTGCAGCCGATTGGTTCAGATTGCGTGCTCTTTCTCGATCGGCCAGCTGATCGCCTCCGAGCGCATCTTCTTTTTTATATGTTAAATGGGCCGACGTTTGGCCGCTATCTCGCCTGATGGTAAGTGATGATGCGGCCTACGATGGAGCACGTCAGCCCATAAGCAACCTATTCACTCGGGCTTTGAAGACACCCAGGTTATACCCATCAGGAAACACATACTCCGGCAAGGAGTTCCACTTCTTCACTTTCAGGTCGCTTCTAGCCAGTCTTTGTGAAATAGTTAGCGACTTCGCTACGACCAACTCCAAGCGTATACGATCAGGTCTATGTAAAAGAAAAATGCGCGCCGATGCTCTCCGACCCGGTATGTGTGACCGGACCCTAATAGTGAATACAAGACCATTTAAGTTTATATTAGTTCCATGTGAATTTATCATCGTCTAAGTGCTTCTTACGACGTATTTAGGGAGGTCAGGTGCCGGACCAATCGTTTATTGTGCTTTTTGCGTTTCAGAATAGAAATGTGTTTTCTCCGAGACAAACTCGTAATTGTAATTATTTGGAGAAAAACACGGATGTCATTTTCTACCATTCTATGGTTCACATATTATTATGTGCACTGTGCTATTAAATAGTTTACAGTAATCAAATAGTCAAAGTATACATTAGATATTGTTAATGTAGATCATCATATTGTAAGTGTGGGAGAGCCATGCTTCGTCACGAATGGGCCGGCTTGATCGGAGTAATACCACGGCCTCACAGAAAACCGACGTGAACCAACGCTAGCGTTGTGTTTCGTTGTGTGAGTGAGGTTACCGGAAGTTCAATTACTCTCCTTCCCAATCCCCGATTCCCCGACAACCCTTAAATTCCTAACCCCCAAAAGGCCGGCAACGTACTTGTAACGCCACTGGTGTTTCGGGTGTCCATGGGCAGCGGCGATTGCTTACCATTAGGCGATCTGTCTGCTCGTTTACAAGCTTTTAACATAAAAATATTTATTACATTAAAATAGAAAAAATAAAACACCCAAACAATACATCATGATAAAAATCCAGATAGATTTGTTATCCAGCAGTGGGCGTTGGGGCGTTGGGCGTAAGTTGCATTTGAGTAATTTGCCGTAAAATCCATTCGGAATGGTTCCCGCCATTAGCTGAATGAGTCAATACCAATAGTAATGAATAAAAACATTAAAGTATATAAAAAAAAGAAACAGTGAAAGCCGTTAATCCATTCGCTTCAGCAATAAATATGGTTGGAAGCTAAAAAAACGACACTTGCATATTAATTAGCTTAAAACGCTTTTCTTTGATTTACATTTTTGTTATTCGTGAGTCGGCTGTTTCGGACTTTTTAATACAATTGGGGATTAGTTGCAGTTTTCAATGTTGTTGTGTAAAAGTATAGAGACATTTTTTTCATCTTATAAGCTGGTAAACGAGCAGACGGATCATCATGGTATGCAATCGCCGCCACCAGAGGCTTTACAAGTGCGTTGCTGGCCTTTTGGGTGTTAGGAATATAAGCGTTGTTGGGTAATTTATCCTCCGATAATCTCACTCACACAATGCAAGCGTTGTTTCACGTTGGTTTTCTGTGAGGTCGTGGTATCACTCCGGTCGAGCCGACCCATTCGTGCCGAAGCATGGCTCTTCCATACATTGACTGCATTATTGGCACAACGGGCTGCTGCGATTTGCACCTTCTTTAAATAATTAAAGAATTGAGAATAATTAAAGAATACATAAGTAATATACAATTGTTTTACGTTGTATTGTAATTTGTGAATTCATGCGTAACGCAAAAAACGCATTCATGTCACAGGAGACGACTCAAGTAAATGTTTTTTTAAAGAATGACAATAACTTTACTGATAAGACTTTAGTTGCGAAAATTCATATCTTCAGGGAGTAATTGACGTTACTTTATGATCACATTTTTGAGTCTAGAATTTTTATTTTACAGTTTCTAGTCTAGAATTTTTATTTTACAGTTTCTAGTCTAGAATTTTGTTTTAGTTATTTTTATGATGACGCAAGTCACAAGATATATCATCCTGATTACTTTTCATGTAGCATTAATAACATAGTTACTAGTGCGACTGCTATGCAAGGGGTCCTGGGTGAGATTCCTAGGTCGAGCTGAACGTTTTTCGGATTTTCGTAATTGGGCCTCCGGTTACCTCATTTACACAACGCAAACGTTGTTTCATGTCGGTTTTCTGTGAGGCCTTGGTACCACTTCGGTCGAGCCGGCACATTCGTGGCGAAGCATGGCTCTCCCACACTAAAATTTAAATGATTTTAAAACTGTAAAACAATAATTCATAGAAATTATTATAAGGGTGATTAGGGCGATTAATCGCACTTGAGAAAAACCATAATGCGGTCTTGGCTTAAATCTTAAAATAAATTGTGTAAAATCAACAAAACCTCCGATAGTTTATTATATCCATTGATAAATTTATTCATAGGTGCCCACGTATCGCCTACAAAGGGTCTATTTCAAGCGATCCGTATTAAAAGTGTGTTAGCAAACATTATTTTGGGCGAACATCAATCTTCCAGCGATTATTGGCTGGAATTATGTACTGTAATGCGCGAATTATGTATTGGTAGTTGTTATGTGTATGTACATAATAATCTGATTACATGAAAAAAAATGGCTTGGCTGCGGAATATACTTTCTTGGTTTGGATTCATGGTTTTTGAAGGTATTATTGGTGTTGGTACATATTTTAATGAATTTTAGTATCTAGTATCAAGAAGTCTGAAATAATACGAATAATTCTCTCTCTGAGCACTTGTAAGTGCACTTGTGCTCAGAGAGAGAAGTATTCTATAATATTCAGTTATACAAACATACATACAGTAGTAGGATGTATTGAAGCATGAACCCATGGCATTTGGATACAATACAGGCAATTCAATAGATTCAGCGCATCCTGCTGTTTGATTTGAAACTCTATAGATATAGAAAGTAAAATTTAAATTGTTTAGTTGTTATTGACTTTATTTTTGGATGCTAAACTTCCAAAATTACTGACAGACTTTGAAAATTCCACCATATCACTATATTTTATTGAATGTTATTATACAGATAGAAGTAAACTCGAATGTAGTATAATTTTCTGTATGTAATTTGTTACGAGTTATTACGTAAGTCGAAAAAAAACAACTATATTCATATGCCAAATATCCTATACTACTTAATACAACCTATAGAACTTAATATATTGGCTACAAAAAAAAAATAGCCACACAAAGCCATACTGCCGCTACTTGAAACTTATTGGAACCAAACACAACAGCTTAATATATCTTTCTCAACCAACACCAACAGCAGTGCCAAACCCAAGATTTTCCGGCACATTCTCACAATAATTTCTCTCAAATTAAAATAGAGTACAGACCTACTTAGCCCGATCGTTGCGTGCTAACTTGCAGGATAATTTGTAGGCTAATGAATGCTCGGCTTTAGCCCGTAAACAGTTTCATATTACTGCGGGAACCAATTATTTCAAAATATTGTTCCCAGCAGGTTAATTTCATGAGGTACGGCGGATTATTTCAACTTAACCGGCTTAAAATAATTAGTGGGTATTGTGTTTTGAGTTATTTTTATTGTTTTAATTGTTAAATTGCGGCAATTAGCGGTGTGTAATCGAATTTATTTAATGTGTTGCGATGATTATGTGTTGGTGTTCCAATAAATTGTTGGTGAAATGCTAATTTTGTTTCGTTTGCTTTCTTTCTCTAGAATGAGTTGTTTTTTTAATGTGGTTACTCTATATTTGAGTTTAAGAAACGCAACCAGATCACATTAGGAAACTAATGCCGAAGTTCTCCTAAATTTAAAAGAACCCTTAAACTAACATAGGTGTCGGTCGTTAAATCGTTAACACGGAAAAAGTGATATCGGTACTTGCCGTTGATAGGCTTAGAACTTGCACCCTCGTGCATGAGAAGCAGGCGTCTTCTCCTCAAACGTCCGGGCCACTACGCCGTATATAGGAACATATAGCTAGTAAATATATAGTTAGCTACGTACCCCAGCCCTTTACACAGGGGAAAACGGCCATAGGCGAGGAGTGTTGATGGCACGACATACTATAAACAGTGCCTTACTTAAAGAACCTTTGTGTTTAGGGTTCGCTGTATTACAACCTTAGGGTGCTTTGGCTATGTAGCTATGTTGCAAAGATGTAATAGCTAAGCTGTGAAACTATGTGACCGTTTCCACTGATACTAAGCGATGTAGTCGTGCGAGTAAGATGTGCTATGAAGATGCGCCGAAGTAGCTGTGTGAGGAAGATACGTTGCTCTACTATACGACGTATTGATAGTAGGGAAGCTATCCATAGCATATATCTATAGCACGCATCCATAACACACATCTTTCCATATAAAAAACCTAGCTTAGCTGAGTCCGTTTCCACCAGTGCTAAGCTATGTATACCAATAAATATGATTGGTGGCAGCCAAACGCATCCACAGCAACGTAGCATAGCACATCTCTGGTGGAAAAAGCACCCTTATACTCGTACCCTTTTGTCGTTATCTTGAGGATCTTAATATTCATTGGTCGAGTGGTAAGAATGTGTGGTAGTATAGGTTGAGGATACTGGTTTGTTCTGTGAGTGACTTTTTTTAAGGGGGAAAATCATCCAATTACTTCTCTCGCCTTGGGCTAGGTGAGAGGGAGTGTCAGACTCTTACTGACTAAAAACCACCCCGTTCCTACTCCTGCTTTTCGAACCGGAGCCCCGGTAAACCCGCTAGGTAGTCCGCAGCTCCGGATCAGGCATCAGCCCTAGTGGGCCTCTGTGAATGATTTAGTTTTAGTTTTTCTTTTGAGTAGTCTTCAAATCCCGAGTGAACCGGTTGCTCATAGGTAGGCGTGCTCCATCGTTGCTTACCACCTAGCGAGATGGTGGCCAAACGCCATAGCGTAGTATAGGTAGGTGCGTAGTGTAGGTTCGGTTCGTAAGTGATTTAATTTTAGTTTTTCTTTTGAGTAGTCTTCAAGTCCCGAGTGAACAGGTTGCTTATAGGTAGGCGTGCTCCATCGTTGCTTACCACCAGGCGAGATGGTGGCCAAACGCCGTCCTATTAAGTACAAAAAAGGGTATTGAAATTCAGGTCTAGTCTAGACAGACATGTATTTTCTTAAAGGGCCAGTCGAATAAATTGAGTCAAGGTAAGCGTCGGGCGGAGCAATATTGGATTTTTTCAGTTTTTCGTAAATTGTTAGTGCTTGTAGTAAACACTGAGTCTAGAATTATATTGTGCCCAGCATGTGGTTAGGCTCTCCCTCTAATACATGAGACTCATAACTTTAATAGTTTTACTGCATAGTTAGCGCTTTGGGTAACGAGTAGCGGGTTCGATTTCCACTCGGAGTTAGCTCTTTGTCTGATCTGCAAAATGTTGTTTCGGGTTTGGGTGTCTGTGAACTTGTATGTTTGAAAACGCACCCACGATACAGAAGAAAATCCTAGTGTTGGGTAACAATTTTCTAAAAAAGATAAAATATAAAAGAAAAAAATGGTTACAAGTGAGAGGTACATTATTCACCTCAACCTATTATACTTATAAACAAGTAACAAACCAATCAACATTCTCAAAAACGAATCTAAAACTTCACAACAAACAAACAAATAAATAAATAAACGAACAACGAAAAAAAAAAACAATAATTTCTAGAAAGTTCCACAAAAGAAAAAGTGTGTGCTAACTAACGTGAGAAACATTGTTACACTTTATTTTACATAATGATACAGGCAGTTTCAAAACACGTAGCGAAACTTCACCACTGATATATATTATACAATATAATATTATTATATAATATATATATTTTATATTATTATCGATATAGAACGTGCAGACATCGGTTTAATCTGTATCGGTATTCTTTGAGTCGATGTTAGTATTCATTGCGGCTAGTGAGAACATACTGTGAATATCTAACGCCTCTAGAGTATTTGTAGACGAGCAACTCTTTTGATAGACGGCAATGAAATTGTTGCCGGCAACTGTTGACTGGAATGTAATTGGTTTTGTTCTGTTTCTATTCGTTTTTAAGAGGCAGTCGGTTTGGTATTGATGAATGTTACCTATTGTATTATAATTTTCGTGAGACATACTAAATTAATTGTTATGGTCACACGAGTAGCTTGTAGTGGAGTTCCTTGTCAAACAGTTACGGCGTATAGTGTATTTAATAAGATTTGAATTTCTTTATTATATTATTGTCTTTTGTCTAGATCTACCTCACACGATGTCAATCTTTCCAAAACAAAAAACATAACGTTGTAAGTCAACGTCATAATCAAAATTATTTATTTCAAAAAGAGGAACTCACTTTTGAACATTAAAGCAAATTGAGTGAGAAATATGAGTCACATTATTCACACATTAAATTATTAACTTTGCCTAAACAATAGGTATCGAAAAAAACTACCTAAATAAAATCCATAAAACAAATATATAAAAAATAAATGATTTTGCAGAAACTGCCTAATTGATAGTTGTAATCCAATAGAAACACTCGATTCCAGAAATCGGATTACAGTTAGCAAAACAATCACAAATAAAATTCCATTTCAAAATAAATTAAAAATAATTTGACTGCCTTGTTGGTGGAGTGGTCGCAATTGTGACTGCCGAGCATGGATTCTCGGGTTTCAGTCCCGGGTTGGACAAAGTATTACGGGGTTATTTTCGGGATTTCTCAGTGGTAGCACGGGTTCTGGAATTGAGCCCAGTGTATGGTATAGGTTCACCCCCTATTACAAGGGACTTATAACACAAATGATGAAAAGTGGGTGTACATTGTATATTGGCACTATGTACCGTAATTTACAGTTGCACCTCTGCCTACCCCTTCGGGGATAAAAGGCGTGACGATACGACGACGAACAATCAAATTTCAAAACGAACAACGGTTCATATTAAACGTAATAATATTTCTGATATTCAATTCAGTTTCATTGAAAAATATTTTCCCGTTCAACTTTTTAATGTTTAAACTGTATTTTGTACTGGAACTGACGTATTTTAATTAAATATGCAGTGTTGCTGAACTTACAGTTTTGTCGTTATATTGAAAGTGGTGCGCAAACAAAGTTTACCCCATATATCGTAATTTTAATAACTAGGTACCGAGTACCTGCTATTAATTTGTTGCCGTAACTTTTGCAAACGAGACAATAACGTTGTATTTTGAATATTTTAAAGTTTCTGATTATTTAGTGTGGGTTAAAATGTTTTGTGATGGTTTTGTTTAGTTGTTTTAGGTGTGCGAACTGCCTAGCGGGTTTACCGGGGCTTCGGCTCGAAAAGCAGGAGTAGAAATGGGGTGGTTTTTAGTCAGTAAGAGTCTGACACTCTCTCTCTCGTCTCGGCCAAAGCGAGAAAAATCATTGGATGATTTTCCGCTTATAATTACATATTTACAACTATACTACAATTTGATAAATACCTTTTTTTACATTTAATGGGTCGACGTTTGAGACGCACGGCTGCCCATAAGCAAACTATTCACTCGGGCCTTGAAGATACCCAGGTTATACCCATCAGGAAACACAGACTCCGGCAAGGAGTTCCACTCCCTAGCAGTTCGCACAAGGAAGCTTGAAGCAAAGCGCTTCGTGCGAGTGGGTGGGATATCTACCATGAAGCGGTGACGTCTCGCCGATTGTCTTGTGGTTCGATGATGAAAAGGACTAGGGGGAATCAAGTTGTGTAATTCCCCCGCACACTCTCCAAAAATGTATCCGGTAAAAAACGGAAAGGCTTTCAACCTTACGCCTGTGTTCGAGGCTTTGAAGTTTGAAACCAATTAACAAAATATTACTAAAAATATTAGGTACTTATAATTTTGTCAGGGAACGTCTCCCCGACCTAAAAGATTACCCCTACAGGCCTACACGTGTATTAGATTGCATGCACATTTTAAAAATACCTAAAATAATAATAATTCAAAATATTTAAAACCAGTGTCTCGTCTACATAGACCCGAAGTCAGAAAAGTGTACAAATAATGCAGTACAGTCGACGTAACAAGTCGCTGACAGCGTTCGAAGATTGGCCAGTAAACGAATCACTTAGTTTGGCTTGTGTTTCGCAATTATTTACTCAATTAATATTTTATTTTATCAGTAAAACTAGTAAGGTGAACTTAATGTCATTAATGTGGTATTTAAATGTTAAAATAAATTTAACTTACACGTTTTAAATGTCGTGATAAAGATTTACTTTTAATTAATTTATCCAAAATCGTTTAAACTTGAAATTGAGTTATTATTTTTAAATCTAAAATTAAAGTCTTGAAATTCGGAATTTCCTTCAAATAGACATGGCGTTAGATACAGTTATAAACTGCGAAGGGGCTTGCTGGAAGTGGTCCAATAATAAAACTCACTTGATTTGGTAAATAAAACCGGTAATAATACATCAACAGCCTCTATGTGGCCACTGCTGACCAAAAGCCTCTTCTCACACACAGGTTTCAGCATTAATCACCACACTTGCTCAATAGGGAACGGCACTTTCAAACCTATAATTACAATTACAAAATATAAGCCCAGGTTGAATCACTATGTTTTCATTTACCATTTGTATATATTCGCTAAATAATAAAAAGACTGCACGGTTATTGCGGTAGCTGGGCTGCCACGCAACGGGTAGCGGGTTCGATTCCCGCACGGAGCAACTCTTTGTGTGATCCACAAATTGTTGTTTCGGGTCTGGGTATCATGTGTATGTGAACTTGTATGTTTGTAAACGCACCCACGACACAGGAGAAAATCCTAATGTGGGGCAACGTTTAAAAAAAAAAAAACATAGAACTTGGAACATGGTGGAGAAGCGAATGTCTTAAGCCCGAAGGCTACCACCACATCACCATCTAGTCATAGTAACAAAAAAACCTCAGTGTTACCACGACACATCAAAGCCATAATAAATAACAAAAGGTAACATAAAAAAAAGCAAAACACATTTTATTTTTCTATCCCTACAAATAGTCCTTTTGTCCACAACTGTATACAAGATGGCGTCGAATTATTCTATTCTTATTCAATGGTTGCGTTGTGGCTCTGGGCACTAAAGAATTTGTCAGACAATTCTCACTAAATGTCCACTTTCTACTATATCTTGTCCCGTGACGAAGGTACAGACGTTTCGTCTCTGATTACAGTTTTTTTTTAGAGATCTTTATACAGGATGACACTGTGAAAAGTTTTTCGTAATGTGTTTAAACTTGTGCGGTATCCTTTTGGCTACGTCTTTGCTTGTGCGTGTGTTATTATCTCCTCTCTAGCTATTTTTAGGTATAGCAAATAAGATATTGACTAATTTTTATTTTAATGTCCGTCTTGTCGTTGATTTAAAAATATTAGACACAAAATTTTTATGAACTAATATTATGAATGTGCAAGTTTTTTTTCAATCACGCTGAAATAAGTGAATGGATTTTGATAAAATTTGGTTTACAGTTAGGGTATGAGCTGATATTTTATGTCACGGAAACGTGGGCAAAGCCGCTGGCAGAAGCTAGTTAAATATGTTTCTCGTAACTATACTATCAGCACAAAAATTTAAGCTATATCAAAATAAACCATAGCAAATTGATATCTTTAACACAATGCCCACATTAAATCTTTCAAAATGGATTCACGCCTAAAGAAAAAAAGGAAAGTCGACATAAATGTGACACTAATATCCTAATCCTCTTTGAACTTTAGTACGGGCCCCTTAAACCGGGAGTAACATAACCTGGTGGGATTTCTCAGTCTACAGGGACCCAGTATTTCCTAATCTCCTGGTGTTTTATCGCGAGGGGGTCGCTCCGGGCCTTTTTGACCCACCCACGTTTTTCCACGTATTAGAAATTGTGATAATGTAAAAAATAGAAATGAAGAAATGTATTATTAGGACATCTCTTTGTGTTTTCTTTATGTGTATTAATATTAAGTAAGGTTACATTTTTCTTTTACGGGCCTTAGAATTTGTTAGAATGGGACAATCCTAAATCAATATATTAGTCTTTGTGAGTAATGATTTCGCTAAGGTCTGTTCCATCTAGAATTTTCTTGGTATTTCTTGTGTAGTGGTTTGTAAGTGTTGCTGGGGGTCACATGTGTTGAATTCTTTTAATTTATTGAGTTTTGTAAGAATTCCACCTTTCTAGATTCCATACCATACAAAAAATATATTTAAAAGAATGGAATTCTTCTCCATTCGAAGCTAGTTTCACTGACGGACAGACTATTATTTATTTATTTATTTGTTGATATTTCAAAAGTACCTATTTATGGTTTAATTGGAATAAATGATTTGACTTTGACTTTTCAAATATGAAGAACACGTTCAACTCAATAGGTCAATTAAGACCTGTAGTCTTAGTACGAGTTTGCTTTATGTTTGAAGTTATCGAAACGAAAGCGCGTTCGGCGCTCTGATTGGTTGGTTTATTTAAGCTGGCCAATCAGAGAGCCAAAGGTACGGGCCAGCAGTAAGTATCAACCGACTCAGTCACTATTACGTCTATTAGTACACTTATTAGTCACTATATAATACAAAACGATAATCTTCACAATCCATTTCTTCCCCCAAACACCAATCTGGAACTAGACACACATCTAAAACAAATCCCTTGAAACCGGTATGAATTAAATGGGAACTCTTGAAATCCGCTAATGAACTGCCAAGAGCCTGTCCGGCGGTACCTTTTACCAACATCCGTGAAGGCTGTATTATGTAAATCGTTCTTTGTTGGACGTCCATTCGCTCGGACGAATATTATCTCTCGTTGTGCGGTGCCGTGTTTGCATAAAGGACCATGCCCATATTAGTATGGAGCTAAAAGTCAGCACTGTCATGCGATGCCCAAATTGCAGCCCTATGTCATATGATAGCCTTTTAATAGTATTTTTATAATATCTAGATTTTATGTCATTTAAAGCACCGATTCACAAGTAATTCTATATTAAACATGATAACTTACTACTGATATTTTATATGCATTGTATCGTTTACGGACAGCAATGCTATTAGTTTTTTATTAGGAACTTCATGATCATCACTTATATTTAAGTATAAAAGGACACTGATCTGGCCTACGTCTACCTACTAGTCTTGTTTCCATAGTATAGTGTCAATATAAATGTGAAAACGATTAGGTTCGATGCAAAACTTGTACTCGAGTAAACAGAACTCAATATGGAAAGAGACTAATGACTCACAACAAATGGGTATTTTTGATGAGATTATAAAAGCATATTGTGATAAAATAGAACGGGTTGTATTAAACTATATTTTTATATTTGACATCAATTAACTGCTTGACTTAAAGGCAAATAAAAATACCAACATTTGTATTAGGTAGGTACTGTCTGATCTGTAAGCATTTACAATAATTATTTTATTAACAGATCTAATACTTAGGTTGTTTCAATTAAATGGGGTAAAATAATGTTCTCTGACTGATAAAATACTGATCTATTGCTGCATTCAAGGTTTGTGGCGATTGAGTACAAGTTTCGAATAAAATAAAAAAGCAGTATAAGTGTTAAATGTTTTATTCTTCAATTACAAGTAATAATATATTGTCTAAGAATGATGCTGGCGGCGATATATTGTCTTGGTGTCTAGCCCAACCCAAATACCATATTATGGCCATAACGTGGCAACAGCATCCCACTGTTCTGTTACCCACGAGACAGTTGCAACAGTAACCTAATATTGCATCTAAGCAATTACTACTCGAGGGCTGAGTGTCAATTAAAATATACGTAAAATATTTACGCCGACCAACATGGCGCGACTGGATTCGACCCCTTAATAAATAAGGTCTATTTCCTCCAACGGCCGCAACCATTTCTTCAGAGTGTTCCAGCTCAGGACATATTTCAATTTCATACAAGCCATTTTGTCGAACATGTTCGCCATAATATGATCGTGCTTGTTTTACCTGATATGGGCCCAATGCGAAAATAATCAATTCTGAGTAACTAAATACGGGAAATATATTTAATTGAGGAAACTTGCCGTCTATGCGTCTAAACATAACCGATCGCCTGTTTAAATTATAATTTGTTACAAATTCTGCTAAGTAATTAGGAGTATGTTGATACCTCAAGGCTCTTTCTATAATAAGAGAAGCATCTGGCCGATCTTGAAGCGTGGGGTGAAATCTGTTAATTAATGAAGCTGCAATTTTAAAATCACTCATTAAATGTGCATGAGCTCTATTAAAAAAATCCTGGCGAAATAATTTAAAGTCCCTTTTAAATCGTCCGTTGACTACTTCCACTACCCATCGACATAATGTCACTAATCGACTTGTGTTTGCCTGAATAGTTGTTAGTTGTCGTTCTCCCTCATTTAACGACTCAGGCTTCTGCACATTATAATTACAGGCCTCCAACAGTGGGATCGCATCTCTGAATCCTCGGTCGAGTATAAATACATCTCCCTCTCTGTAAAATGATCGCATGGGTCCAGATTCATCAGTAAATAAATCTTTCATTATTTCTGCATCGGTTTGAGTGGCAGCATAAGGGCCGATCACATCAATAATGTGCCCGTCTGTACACACACAAAGAAATGGTTTAACGAGGTTCACATATTTGTGTAAACTATAAGTTTCCTTTTGATAGAAATAATTGGAACTCTTTTCAATATATATGTAAGTGCCATCACATATTGTGATTGCAGGTCTGGTTTGATCAGAGCCATTTGGATTGCCAAACAAAGCATTTGGAATACTCAGATTTCTTCTTATGACATCTTTTCTATTAAGATGCTGCAATCCAATATGTAATGGTACAAAATGTTCCATAAAACATAAGCGTACAATGTTCATGTGCCTCTCCATAGTTGATCGAGGTATATTAAATAATGAAGACAATCTCTTGTTACTGTCCCCTGTCCTCATTTTAATTAAAAAGATAGCCAAAGCAGATTTTGGTGATGGTACCTGATTAGCTAAAGGTAACTCATTAAATAAAATAATGAATTCAGACACTTCCAGTCCAGTCCAATAATGGCATATGTGGTTGGGCATTTCTTCAACACATTCAAAATTAAATGTGACAGTTTTTTGTTTTGCCATATTAACTAAATCTTCTATTTGATTTATACTAAAACTTGATATTGAAGATGATTGTTCTGGTAATTCACGCCAAGTATTAGAATACAAATGGTGATGGCAAACACGTGAATACCGGGGCACATAATAGTTGTAATCTACAATTAACATATTTTTAATAAATGTTGGTATTAAATGCATAGGTACATAACCGCAGTCGGAATAAATGCAGTGTCTTGATGTACTAGCAGCTCTCTTGTAATGAGGTAAATTGACCATTCCAACTGATCTCTGGCCCAGCTGAGAGGCAGAAGCAGGTGCAGGTGCCGGGACAGGGGCAGGTGCCGGAGCAGGGGCAGGTGCTGGAGCAGGAGCAGGTACAGGTGGCAATTGTGGTATAGCCATTTCTCGTTGAGAATCTTGTTTAAATTGTCGGCTAGCTCGCCGCCAACAATTATGACAAACAGCATAGCTATCTCTTCCATTCTGAAAATATTTATGATTGTTAAAAATAAAGCAGTGTTAAAAAATATAAAATACACAATCTCTTGATTTACTAAGTTGAATAAACAATATAATGCAAATTAAGAGAGCTCTGACATTTATCATACTTGAATATATTAAAAAAATGCATAAAATGATTGTCATTGTAAAAACTATTACCACTGATATAGTTATAAGGATTATTTTCCAAATTGTTATAATTATGTGTCATTACCATTAATCATATTCAATGTAAGTAGTACTTAATAGGTGTTTAAGGATTTAGATAAATACCTGTACTGATCTAATCCATGGAAAAAAATCATATAATGGTCCATTTTCTTCGAGAGAATGAAGTCTAGCTTCATTCAAAGAACAGCCACAGCCAGCACAGATATTAGTATGACCTAATATTCTAGGTGTGTTTACATCAGCATTTTGTAAGAATACATAACATGCATGACATATTACATCTTCCATAGGGAGCTGAAAACAAAACAGTCGGTGTTAGTAGGTCTCACATAATAATATACGCAAGAAGTGCTTGACACAGACTGACTTTATTCATCTACCACAGATAACATATTACAAGGAAATACTGAGTGGTCTGTATCTATGCTATTAATTTCAATGCATACAATAGTAATTATAACACCACCACTCATTGAAATAAACAAATAATCTAAGTATACAAACCTAAGTCTAACAAAAATTTATAATGTTTAACACTAGGCAAACTTTTTGTAAGGATGTCAGCTGGCATACATGTAGTAGGCAAATATACAATTTTTACTAAATTATTTGCAACAGCTTCTCTTATGAAATGGAAACGAACATCAATATGTTTGCTCCTTTTATAAAACATACAATTTTCAGCTAGCTTTTTTGCACTCTGATTGTCGTTATACAAAACAATAGGGCCTACTTCTTTTCCAGTTAGAAATAACATTACATTTTTAAGAAATATTGCTTCTTTACTAGCTTCACAGACACCCATATACTCAGCCTCAGTGCTGGATAATGCTACTGTCTGTTGCTTTCTACATTCATGCGATATTACAGCTCCTGAAAGCTTGAAGCAAAAGCCAGTATAAGACCGTCTGTCTACTGCATTAGAAGCCCAATCAGCATCCACATAGCCAACAATATCCAAATCATCCTTAGTATAAGTTAAACAATAAGACTTTGTAGTTTTTAAATATTTTAACACTCTCTTGGCATGCTGCCAATGAACTTTATTAAAACAATTATTAAATTGGCTCAAGAAACTAATGCTGAATGAAATATCAGGTCTGGTAAGTATAGACAAGTACATGAGACTACCAATTAATTGCTGGTATGGATATTTCTCATTACAGCTTTCACTTTTATCTAATTTCAAATTAATTTCCATAGGAGTAGTGACTGTTTCATTACAATTTTCTAGACCAATTTTAATTAACAAACTATTAATAAAGTCTTCTTGATCTAACCTCAATTTGTTATTACAAAACTCCACTCTCATTCCTAAGCATTTTCTTACTTGACCTAAATCTTTCAGTTTAAATCTAGTACATAGCTCACATTTAAAATTACCCACTTCTATAGCACAAGTTGAAAAAACAAAAAAGTCATCTACAAACAATGCTATATAAGTTTTCTTAGTTTCACTTACAAACAGGCAAGGTTCATGTTGTGATTTTTTATAATTTAATTTCTGTAAACATTCATCCACCTTCATGTACCAGGCTCGAGCAGATTGTTTTAGCCCATATATAGCCCTTTTCAGCTTTAAAACTTTACCCTTAAGAGACAGGTTTGGAGCCGGCTGCATGTATACAGTTTCTTCCAAATTACCATTTAGAAATGCAGTTGTAACATCATAATGGGTAACTTTCATATCTAATTTTACACTTAAGGCAAATAACAACTTTAAAACAGAATACCTTAGCACTGGAGAGAAGGTTTCTTTAAAGTCTATACCTTCTTTCTGTGTGAATCCCTTCGCTACCAACCGCGCTCGGTATCGCACTTTATTGTCACTATCAAGTTTTTTCTTGTATACCCATTTACACTTCACTATGGTACAATTATCTGGTTTTTCCACTATTTCCCACGCATCACACTCACTGAATGACCGCATCTCGTCCTTCATAGCACTACACCACTCTTTTTGTTCTGGACCACTCATAACATCCGCATATGTCAGATTTTCTTCACCTACACACATAAAACCAAATCTTTCTGGAGCTCTTCTCTGTCTTTTTTCAGAAGTTATGTTCCGTACGTTTAGTTGGTTTGTATCGCTTAGTGTGTTGAAGAATTCATCAGCACTCGAAGAACTTCCTGTGTCATCTGGCACATAGGTCACGTCCAAAGTAGTATCACCTTCAGGTGATGTGCATGTCAGGTCTGATGAGTCTATGGTGGGTTCTGTTTCTTCAAAATTATCACTTTTTTCCACTACTACAGCTTGAGTCATGTCGTTAGTACTCTGAGCATGTTCCATGATAATAACATCTCGACTGGTGATAATTTTATTACTCTTGGGATCGAAGAGCCTGTAACCCTTTACATTATTGTCATATCCCACTAGAATAAGTTTTTCAGCTTTCTTATCCCACTTTGCAGTTTTCATTTTGGGAACATGGGTCATTGCAGTGCTGCCAAAAACTCGAACGTGGCTGACATCTGGCTTTCTGCCTGTCCAGAGTTCATAAGGTGTTTTTGTCAATCCCGATGCTATGGTCCTGTTGCGCAGATACACAGCAGTGTTGACTGCTTCTGCCCAAAACTTCTTAGGCATATTAGCGTCAAATAACAAACACCGAGCTCTTTCCACTACTGTCCGGTTCATTCTTTCACACATCCCATTTTGTTCTGGTGTGTACGGGTTTGTTTTCTGATGTGCAATCCCTGCTTTTTGCATAAAACATTTCATTTCCAAAGAACAAAATTCACCCCCATTATCTGTTCTCAAAACTTTCAATTTCCTGCCAGTTTGTCTTTCAACAAATGCCTTAAACTCTTTAAAGTACTTGTAGACCTCACTCTTGGCTTTAAGGAAATATACAAATGCCATCCGGCTAAAATTATCGACAAAGAGTAAAAAGTAGCGCGAAGATCCAATTGAAACTTGCTCCATCGGTCCACATACATCAGCATGAACCAGCTCAAGCACAGCTTCACTTCTGGTACCCTTGTGAGTGAATGGCAGCCTAGCCTGCTTGCCTTCACAACAAGTTATACACTTGGATTTATCAATCACTGCTCTGTCAGGATAACTAATACCTTCTACTACACCATTCTTCATAGTGTTAAGGTCTTGACTATTGATATGTCCCAATCTTCTATGCCACATCTCACTTGTTGCAACTGCCGCTGAGGCTACAAACAATGTAGGTGACTTGATACATAACCTATAAACGCCATTCACCAATTCGGCTTTACCAACCAGTGCATTCTGTCTATTGCGTATATAGCAAACATCTTCTTCAAAACTAACACTGTTTCCATTTTGAATAAGCTGACTCACTGAGAGTAAATTGGTAGTCAGGTTAGGTATGCACAACACATTTTTCACGGGAATATCAAATTCTGAGTCGTCAATCACTGTTGTTATTCTCGTATTTCCTGCGCACAACACGGGAATTGTTTCTCTGTTTGCGACAACTATATTCTTCACTTCGTGGTAATTATAATTATAACATAATTGTAATTATAGTCTCACATACCATAAGAAATGATTAACTAAGAAAACAAAAAAAAAAATATTTTACACGTCCACGATAAGAGTTGAAGTTCGACTGTATTAAGTAATATATTTTTCTCGCAGTCACGTTTCAAGTTATCGTGCATGCATACTCTATACAAGGTATAGTTTTGAAGTTGCACGATATTTCAGAAGGTAATTATGTTAGTTATTCTGAAAATCAGTTAAAATTAGAAAAATAAAATAACAAGTATTATAAAGTATTATTGATTTTTGACGAAGTATCGTATTTTTACATAATTATTTATGAGTTTTATTACAATCTTCTGATATATTGTAGTTTCAAAACTACACCGTGTATAACCGTCCTGCAGATTCTGAATGTATATAATAATGATACTTACATATTCAATTCTCAGCCAAATAGACAAGATAATTAGCAACTCTTGAGGCAAAGTTGTAACAACATGCCTCTGTATGCGTTGAACGCGTAACCCACAGTTCAAGCAACGCAACATTTTGTGTCACAAACGAAAAGTCCAAATCACAAAACACAACGAAGTCCGTATAAGAAAAGCCGAAGTCACTGAATAAAACGACACTATCAATATCCATAAAACGTAGCCGAAGTAGATTTTAAATTGAACGGAAAAAGCACAATCGGAGTAAACGTAAACACAGCAGCAGACGCAGAGTGAATGAATGAATCAGTGTTGCCAGTCTTAAAAGATGTTAAAAAAAATAACGTTTCATATTTTTTACTAGTAAGATAATTTACATGCGGTTACTTATTATGAAGTTAATCTTACCGATAGTATCATTAATATACAAATAAAACAGCAACACTATAATACTAGTTTATCATTATTCAAAATAATTTGTAAAAACACAACGAGTGAATAAACCGGCCAAAAGACATGATTCCAGACCGTGATAAATGCAAAAAGCATGAATGAAACATTATTCTGTCAAAAGCCCCGATCGGTGGTCAACAAAAAGTCGTATTTTTTTTATTTTTTATCCAGTGCTTCTTAGGACTTAAAATTAACAATTTAATTCAAATTTTTATTTATTACCTCAATCTTGTAATTTACTTTATCTGGGCGTTTCTGGGGCAAAAATGGGCATGGTCCTTTCAACCCTTACTAGATTTGTTGTTTTGTAACTGTTATCAAGTTTTGCTTGGCCTGTTTTTGTGTGGTGCAGCTAACATGAATACTTAGTTAGTGGAAGCGGTTGGCCTTGTCTAGCTATAGATGGAAATAGGTTAACTATACGGTGCGCGTACCATGATTGAGATTTCAAGGTGGTCCCAGTAGAGCTGATGCTGACTCGGAGCTGCGGACTGCCTGTTATGGGGGGTGTGGGGTCTCCGTGTCGAAAAGCAGAAGTAAGAACGGGGTGGTTTTTAGTCAGTAAGAGTCTGACACTCTCTCTCGCCTTGTCCAAGGTGGGATAAAACATTGAATGCTTTTCCCTCTTCAAAAAAAAGGTGACTGTGTGTGTATGCCCAAAATCTCTGTTTCTTTCATAAGGTCTAGATTTCGATTTACTATTATTGTCATCATATTTCGATACATAGACAATTTAATTCTAACACTATTGAATTTGATTAGACGCGACCAATATTACACGAAACGACTACATACAAGTACACAACACATTTCAGATTTCTTTTTCAAAAACCAATTACGTAAACTATTCACAGAAATGAAAATGGCTTCCACAAAATAACTACAGAAGAATAGAAGTACGAAAATCTCGCACGCAATCTACCGACATAACCGAGTAACCTTTTATTATCACACTCACTTTTACGTTTTACCCCTCCAATCATAAGAACAGCGAAAACGATTTTTCGAACAAAAACAAAATCTAGTTTTGTTATACACAAAGGGATTTTTATTTTTAAAACCAATTTCGTTTTTTTTCGCAATCGTTTCGTTTTCAGTACAGGAAACTGTATATTTACATACGACCACAGACATCGTCGTTCAAAAGGCTTTTTCAGCTTAACAGGGATGAAACTGAATGATCATAATCTATGATGAAAGTGGTATCGGCCGATACCAGGAATTATCGGTTTCGGCTATCGTAGATATTTTTGTATGTTTTTCTTTATGATTGATATTTTTGTTTATTTTGATGGTACTCATTATTATTTATTTTATGATAAAATATTTGTTTTAGTGATGGTGAGTTTAGTTTTAAAAACTATGATTAAAATTTATACAAAATCGTCTCATACACATGTTTTTAATTATTTTTTACATTAAAAAAAAAAACTCAACCGAGGTTTAAATTTTCAGAACTTAAAATATAATTTACAACAATAGACGATGAGTGTATACAACCTTCGTTAAATATTTAATTAAATGAAATTAAAATATTATACTTAGAAAATACTCGTATCTCAAAACACGAAAACAATTAAATACCAACATCCAAAAGTCACCAAACAAATCACCACCGAAAACCGAAACCGATACCGAAAATCCGTATTAGCCGAAACCAATATCTTTGGCAGTACATCTCTATTACATACTTATATACTCATGATCCCAAGAATCTAAGGAAATTACTCCGAATAAAATTTCCTGTGAGGTCATTCGCTATCCAATTCCATACTTCAAAAGGCTTGTTGCTTTGACAGTCCATCCTAAGATTAGTTCTCGTACGATATTGACTTGTGAATTTTCATGAGATCACTTAAGTCTTTTTGATAACTTTGATAACGTTTGTCTCGTGGTTCTTTAATTTGTTTATTTTTATGGTATATAAGTCTGTAAATGAACAGACGGATCACTTGGTGGTAAGCAATCGCCGCCGCTCATAGACACCCGAAACACCAGAGGCTTTAGAGTGCGTTGCCGGCCTTTTGGGGTTAGGAATTTAAAGGTTGTTGCTTCCTCCAGTAACCTCAACGAAACACAACGCAAGCGTTGTTTCACGTCGGTTTTCTGTGAGGCCGTGGTATCACTCCGGTCGAGCCGGCCCATTCGTGCCGAAGCATGGTTCTCCCACACTTAAGCAGATAGCGACTTACAAAGTTTTTAGTGTATAATCTGTGTCAAATTATTGGTTAAGTGTTATTTTTAGTTAGGATTTTTTGTGGTATACGGCAGCAAATACGTAGAAGCATCACCCGTTACACAGGCGGAGTTACAAGTGCATTGGCCTTTTGGAGATTAGGAGAATCTACAGCGCAAGCGGCGGTTTTCTGTGGGTTCCTGGTATTTCTCCGTTGGAGCAATCGTACAAAAGAATGGCTCTTATACATTTTCGTTTTCAGAAATTCCAAGAACATATTATAGGAAAAAAGTAGCCCATAAACAGAAGTAAGCAGAAGTTATTGGATGAGAAAAATATCTATCGATAACCGAGAGATTTCTTAGAATCTATAACTTTTTTCGTTGTACAGTTCGGAAGGCAATCACAGGACTATTCGTAAATGATTTCTGGACTAGTGAACTGAAAAATTTGGACTGATAAAAAGACGGATATCTTTGCAAAAGACATTTTGTTTGACGAAAGAAACGATGTTCAATGTTCATGTTTATCGTTCGTTTTAATGGAGTTTGTTGAAAACGAGTTCAGTGAACTTTATTGTTGCCATGGTTATTTTTTTTTCTGAGGCGTAGTTTCTTTTTTTTTCTTTCATGGAATCTAGGCAAGGTGTTGAGTGACTTAAGTGGTTCCAACTTGACGCTTATTAAACTTTTGTATGTCAATGTCTACGTACACAATTATAAATCAAATCTATAATTTTTCTTCTTAAGCACAGACTTTTTACATGAAAAGTTTTAAAAGGAAAACTCATTAAGACTTAGTTAGTTGATTTAAAATAAACATCACGCACAGAAATTACGTTAATACATTTACGTTAACGTTAAATGACGTTATTATGTATAACAACAAAACAAATATTAGCACACTCGATAATCAAAACTAACTATTGTACCAATCCGGTATCAAAGAAAAACATCTCCCACAAAAAGAAGTAGGTACCAAAGTACCAAGTACCAAAGTATCACAATAAAAAGGAAAAATGATAACGTCACACTTCAACCCGTATAATAAAAAGGTAGGGGGTAAAAACCCGTTAAATTAATTTGACCGCGCATTAGAAGGGTTAACTGTCTTGTTATACACTTTACGACTTAATGGATTTCATACGACATTGCTTACTTTATCCTTATTAATATTGTGGCCTGTGGTACACGGTTTTCATATTAAATTCTCTTTTTTTTTTTTGTATTGAACGTACAGAGAATTTTATAGAGGCTTGTCACTTCTTTATTATTTAGTGTTAAGTGTGGGAGAGCCATGATTCGGAGTGATACCACGGCCTCACAGAACACCGACGCGAGATAACGTTTGCGTTGTGTTTTGTTGTGTAGATGAAATTACCGGAGGCCCAATTACCTCCCTTGCCAATCCCCGATTTCCCAACAACCATTAAATTTCGAACCCCCAAAAGCATTTGTAAGGCTTCTGGTGTTTCGGGTGCCCATGGGCGGAGACGATAGCTTACTATCAGGTGATCCGTCTGCTCGTTTACCGGCTTATACATGAAAACATATTTTGTTACTTAAACATTTTCAAATTTATAATCCGTTACTTGGAAAAGGGATGTAGGAACTAATAATACATTTATCTTTAGATTTTTTTAGACGTTGCCCCCTAATAAAATAAGTAAGAAGGCTGAGTTTATTTTGACACAGCAAAGTAAAAATCTTTAAGCTTTCATATTTTAGCGAGCATTTATACATGGTAATCTGATTTAATGAATTTTAAAATTCCACGATATTCCTTCAACGTTTTATTATGTAAATGTTAAATAAATATTTACAGATTAAAACGATGTTTGTATATATGTAAAGGTATACAGTTATATGTATACATAGTGTGTTATTGTATGTTTTTATTGAGCCAAATTGGAATTGCAATATATTTGAGATTGTACATCATATTTAAGTATTTTTATAAAGAAAAAAAATATACACGAGTTTCTTTTTTACCGACTTCAAAAAAGGAGGAGGTGCTACGTTCGGGTGTTTTTTTTTTTTATCATTTATTTAGAACTTATGGCACCTTCAAACCTATCATTGGGTAGGTAATAACCTATCAGTACTTATAATAATATTTTTTTGCTGTTTGGTTTTTTGAACTCGGTTTTAAAAAGCTGTTTTTGTCAGGTTGTCAGCTTAACTACCGATTGAAAGTAAGCTGGTTTCGATGCCAGGTTCAGGCGAAACCAGCAGTCTGGATTTATACCTGACTTATGGCAAATTACAAATCGGTTTTTGTTCCACACATAACACCATGATTTTAAAACTAAACTATTTTCTAAAATAATGCCTAAAACAACGAAAAACAAAAAGACGAAGTTTCAAATATTTTTTTCTCCGACTTTTTTACGCCATAAAGGCGATTATAGAGTTTAATTCGGTCTAGACGCTTGAAATTACCGGCTTGAAGCAATTAAAACCAGATTTAGCCGGATACTTTCGGATTTTTTTCGTTAAAAACCAAAGTTTCTATCTTTTCTTTTTGTTGACGAACTAAAGTTTTTAAATGTTTTCGCTTAAGATTGAGATGTTTTATTGAGTCTTAAAAGTTATTTTATTTGTTCACTTACTCTGTGATTAATTGCACTTTGTAGGACTGTCAAACGTGTCTAATGTTTATTAGAAATTCAAGATTCGAAAACAGATCTCCTTTTTAGAACCTTGGACATTTTAGACCTCAGTTTATTGACTGTATTCTTTTTCTTTATAGGGGGCAAACGAGCAGACGGATCATCGGATGGTAAGTACCTATCACCATCTAAGGACCGCCGCGACAACAGAGGATTTCCAAGTGTGTTGCTAGCCTTTGGATGCTGGGGCTCTGGTAACAAACACTACGCAAGTCTTTTTTATTACAAGTATTGATGTATGAACATGTTATCAGTCCGGTTGCACTAGTCCGTTTGCACCGAAGCTTAGATATTTCGAGGGACCTTGAAACTAATGAACTAATCGTGCATTTATGAAAGAAAGTTTGTTTGCACGGTGCAAGAAATTGAAAAAAATATATTTGAAAAAATAAATAAATCGTCAACACTGCGCAAACAGAAAAGTGATCGGCTAAAATGCAGTAACCTAAGCACGTATGGTTATATTTCGATTTAACATTAAAATTGAAAATACATAATTATATTACAATGCTATTCTATTCCACACACAGAACCCAACTCATTAAAAGAAACGCAGAAGAAACTCTATATACTTAGGTATAATTCGTGAATGAAAATTGAGTTTTGCTTACAGAGACATAGTCAGCATAGTCTAAATATTATTCAGCGAAACAGACAGCGGTACAGCGTATCAGTATTCAGTACGTACGGACACCTAAGTAACGACTGTGTGAGAACGAATAGCCTTATTTATTTTATTAGCGTTCCGTATTGGTATAGGAAAACGAATTTCGCCCAGTTCCCATTCCGAATATCACCACTGGCTAATTTTATTTCGTGTGTGCACGATGTGTTGTGTGTTGTGTCGTGTAGTTTTGTATATAGTTTTATGTTTTGTTGGTGAAGGCTACGTAAGTGATAAGTGCGATAAGTGGAGTGGGAATCTGGTAGGATTATTTTGTCCGTGAACTATTTTGTAATAATTGTCATTATCAGTATATGTGTACTATGTTTCCGTGCACTGCTCGATACAGACATCACTAGGTTTTTAGATTTTAATTATTTCGTTTTTAAGCTTAGTTTGGACTAAGTTTTAGTATCGAGATGTTAACAAAAATAGTAACATTATTTTTTGCAAGTTGTGTAACAACACAACCCAACAGGGTTATAACGATTTAAACTTGTATTTGTAAATGACAATACGTGATCAAAGACGTAGAAGATCTGTATGCACATTTTTACACTAAATCATCTTCTAGTAGACTAGTCTCTCTTGAGATTGGTTACTGTTCCCAAAATCGGTTAGAAAACTTTTATTATAATACTAGTTACTACTGCGTGGTTTTATCTATTGCTTGACTTCTATTGGTCGTGGCGTTATATTGTATAGTTTTAGTCTTCCTCAATAAATGGACTATCCAACACAAAAAGAGATATTTAATTCAAACCAGTAGTTTTGGAGATTAGCACGCTTTTTTGAGATTGGTTAACATTACCGAAATTGGTTCGAAAACCCATCACACTTAATATAATATGATATAGTATTTTACGTGAGGAATGCTTTTGAAGCGAAGTCACGTGTAAGTTTATAGTCTAACTTGCTTTTAATGACTGGCCCATTACATATGCTATGCGGTGGAGCTGTCTTATCAAGGCTCGCAGAATAGGCCATAAAATTATTATTATTCATTAACTCGGGTTACACAAACAGATGAGTGAGGATATCCTTCGTTGATAAATGGAGCAGTGTTAGTAATTAAAATGGTTTAGTTTAAATTTTATTAGAATAATTATAAGGGACGAAAGAATTAAATAATTTTACTACAGTTTTTTTTATGGTATAAGCCGGTAAACGAGCAGACGGATCACCTGTTGGTAAGTAATCGCCGCCGCCTATGGACACCCGTAACACCAGAGGCGTTACAAGTGCTTTGCCGGCCTTTTGGGGGTTAGGAATTTAAGAGTTGTTGGGGAATCGGGGATTGGGAAGGTTAATTGGGCCTCCGGTAACCTCACTCACACAACGCAAGCGTTCTTTCACGTCAGTTTTCTGTGAGGCCGTGGTATCACTCCGGTCGAGCCAGCTTAAACGTGCCGAAGCATAACTCTCCCACACTTAATATAGTTAAGGTAGCCTCATGGTTAAGAAAAACGATAATTTAGGCTTTCAAGATTTTTTCTTTGTAATAGTATGTAGGTAGCCTGGAATGCGGCCTGGGGTATCATAATAGGCTCTTATTACATAACATAACTGGAGGATAGTATATGTTATATTTTAAATGGGTACTTTAGCCACATACCAAGTGAAGAATAGGTGCTATATCTAAATCTCAACTTATCCTTCCACGGATTAGAAGGCGTATCATTTATGAAAGAGATTAGTTTCAGCGCCTCTAACACGACCGAGGTTAAAGCTATATTCTCACTGAAACTGAAAATACCTAAGAGTACTGTAAACAGTGACCATTATTTTGAAAATGTACAAGATATAAAGAGAACGGGTGACATTTAATATATCAGACGGTTTTTCTCTCGAGAATTGCAACAGTTTACCTACTTTGAAAAGTATTGCTATTGTAGTGTTCCTTTGTGAAAATAGTACTTTCGTAAGACCTAAGTCTTAATAGAGAACGCTTACTTTTTTTTCTGAATTTAAATTGCTGACCGTTTTATTTTGGTTTTTGAGGTGGCTTATTTAAGTTTGTTTTATCTAAGGTCATTTAGTTTAGTGCAAGATTGTAATTGTAACTCTGGGATTGATTTTTGCAAAGAGCTAAGTTTATATGGGTACTGTATACCCAGTGTTTTGTTTGTTATTAGTTGGGAGTTTTTTTAGAGTTTTAATGGACTCAGAAAATATTAGTTATTTCAATAAAAATCACGGTTTGATAGAGGTTGAGAGGTATTTTTTATGGCATAAGCCGATAAACGAGCAGACGGATCATCTGATGGTAAGCAATCGCGGCCATCTATGGACATCCGAAACACCATAGGCGTTACAAGTGCGTTACTGGCCTTTTTAGGTTAGGAATTGAAGGGTTGTTGATAAGAATGGGAATTGGGCTAATTGAGCATATAAAATAATAGCAAAATAATAGCAAACACCAATTAAGCATTAACGAAAATCCCCCCAATTTAAATGACCCAAGAACCAACCCCCAGACACCATTAAACCAAAACCGCAATCAACCGCGAGAAATTAAACAAAATTTGTAACGCTGTCAAAGCCCCCCTATGACAGGGTACTCTTCAAACAGTCGGTGCGTGCTATTACATGAACAGGTGTAAATCAGAAGCACAAGTTAACAATACCTGTCTAGATAAGGATGTCACATTATTTATGACCCCGAATTCAGCACGAACCTTTTTCCGCTGTCCTAGCAGAGGTGCAAGTTGTGAGTGACGAGCGGGCGAAAATTTTGTGAACTGCACATCTAAATAGCTACTTAAAGAAAAATTAAAACTAATTTTATAAATACATTAGCTTCTGCTAGCGGCTTCGTCCGCGTTCCCGTAGGATACAAAGATATCCTATCATCCAAGTCAGCTCATACCCTGTCTGTATGCCAAATTTCATCAAAATTCGTTTAGTAGTTGCAGCGTAACGAAATGATAAATTAAAATCATTATCATTATTTAGATTTCGATTTGCCATAGCCAATTTTAAGAAATGAAAAGAAAGAAGCAAAAAACAATTAACATGTGCAGATTATATATGTTTAAACATGTCCCAAGTCTGCGGTGAAATGGGGCCAGTTCAGCATGTGCAAGACAGGGCCTTGCGCTGGTATTCTACTGGCCCCATAAGTAAGCGATCAATTAGTCATTTAACGTCTAAAGTTGATTTAACTTTAGATAACTCACTATGTGCAAAACTGGGTGACCCATAAAAATAATGTAAAATATCATATTTACCACCTAATTCTCGAAAATAGACAGAAAATATTTTCAGCTCAGCATTATCAAATTATGTAAAACGAACTAAATAGAGTTACCGGACACTCGATACTGGCTCAAGCCCACGTTAACCTTTAGTCGGATAGCAAAAGGAAAAATCCTAAAATAGAAAATTAGAACACAATTGTTACTATTTTATTTATTTTTTTATTTTAACAGACAAAACAATCCAGAAAATGGTTGAAGAATTTATATCGTGTTGCTTTTTATTTGGCGATGGACCAAAATAGTACCTGGATATTAAGTTTGACATTTTGACAAATCAAATAACCATTTTAATGTTTATTTGATCTCTATTTATAAATACTTCAACATATAAATAGAACTCCTCATCTTCTTTGCTCCATACGATTTCAAACGAGCATCTAATTTCACTGACGGAAAGATGGGAATCCAATTCTATTTTTGATATGTTTTACTGCCGTACTCAGAGACATTTAGTGATCAACTGATCACATAAACTATTCCTTAGCTAAGACTTACCTCACCTTACTAACGATTTTGTCCCGAAAATAATTGTTAAGACTGGGTTACGTAATCATTAAATGACTCTGAGTGCGGCGGTGTCTCTATGTCAATTATTAGGAATAAGTAGCTAACCTACATGCCTTGATTTAAAAATACACGCACACAACGTCACGCCTTTTATCCCCGAAGGGGTAGGCAGAGGTGCACATTACGGCACGTAATGCCGCTATACAATGTACACCCACTTTTCACCATTTGTGTTATAAGTCCCATGTAATAGGAGGTGAGCCTATTGCCATATCCTGGACACAATTCCAGACTTCGTGCTACTACTGAGAAATTTTCGAAAAACCGAAAAAAGCCCAGTAATACTTTGCCCGACCCGGCAATCGGACCCGAGACCTCTTGTCCGGCTGTTAAAAATACAAATTTGACTATTTATTTGACATTTTGAATAACTATAAAATATTGCATATTTTAAATCCGCTACCGCTCATACCTTGTACCGCGGGCTCCCAAATAAATAATTGCTAACGGCACACAGCGCGCGGCACTTGTTTTATCTTCGCATGATACGTTACATGTAGCATGCTTCGTATGCGCTACCACTTACCGATTCCCTATGAATTCGCTGATTTATACACACAAAAATGTATGTCTGTATATATTTTTGGAGTCAGAATGTTTATTTTGGCTTTATAAGTGTATATGGTTTAGTTGAAGTATGCAGTTATTTTTTATCTATCTGGAGCTGCGGACTACCCAGCGGGTTCACCGGGGCTCTGGCTCGAAAAGTAGGAGTAGGTAGTAAGAGTCTGACACTTCCTTTCGCCTCGTCCAAGGTCTGATTTCAAAACCAAAAAAAGTCTGAGAAGTCATAGGGTGATATTCCCCCTTATAAAAACCGTGTTTAAAAAGCCACCAACCCGCTTACTGCCAGGACGGCGAAGCGAAGATGTGGCCAAAGATGGTTTATGTTACTCAATCACATCAAAACGGCTGAAGAGGTTAAGATGAAATTTGGAGTAACGGTAGATTATGGTCTGCAATAACACATAGACTATTTTTTATGTCACAAGAACGCAGACGAAGCCAATGGCAGAAGCTAGTAGAGGATAATTTTAGACTACGTTCCATAGAATTTAGTCTAGAAATATACCCGTTTAGGTACAGGTTTATCTCCTATGGGTGTCAAGGGAGTATAGACGTAAATGGCAAAACGTGGGTGTATTTACTGAACATCTCTATTCGACTCTTTAGAGATTTTGTGGTATAATGTTATATATTATGTGTTATGATATATGTAGGTTTTAAGTCAATAATACCGTTTTGTTGACATTTAAGGTAAGGTATGGTAACAGTTATGGTTTTTTTATCGTAGGTGATAGCTCCTCTCACAACTTTGATTCTCAAGTAAGTTAAGCTTTTTTTATCTGACTCCTTTGTCGGGCAAGTGTGGTTATTAGGATTCGATGTCCCAGTTGAGTTTCATTATGTTGAAATATTTTTAATTTTTAAAAAAGTATTGCCTCTTATAGTAGATTCTTTACTTCCATCCCTATCATATAGATAGATGGTTAGCAAGCCACAACAGTGCGTTTCTCAAGAAATTTTCTACCTCGTACAGCAATACTGTGGAATGAGCGTAAAGCAAGAAAAGAGCGTACTCCTTCTTAAAAGGTCGGCAACGCACACACCAACTATCTGACTCCTCTGATGTTGCGGGTGTCCATGGGTGTGAACCGTTTGCTCGTCTGCCCCCTATTCCATAAAAATAAATCTACGAAATTTAGTATATGGCAAAAAGGCTTACTGCTGAAAAGTACCCTATTCTGAAATTGTAAATTTACCTCCTCCATTCAATCTGATTATATTCTTCAGTGTGGAATTAGGCCAAATATTATAATGAAGGTTGAGCACTTACTTACATTTTCTTTCCTCGCTATTTTTCCATCGATCCTTATCAACAGAGTGTTCTAATATTAAGTCGAAACAAAGTTTTATTCACCACCACCTCTGCCTACCCCTGTGCGTGTCTACAGGGTGTTACTCATATAGTATTAACTTCCTGCTTCTTGTATCTTTGTCGATTATATAGGGTGTGTGAAAAATGTTTGTTAATCGCCCGCTGAATGGCTTATTTACGGCTATTAGATCCATTTATGGGTAGTTAAGAATTGTTTCTACTTTTAATCTGTTTGAGAGTGTTTTAAAAGAAACGTAGAACTTATAATAGTAATTATTGTTGCTAGATCTAAATCATGCATTTGCATGCATGATCTGTTCAGGTGCTGAGAAGAAATCTTGGGAGGTTGCCTAAGTAGACATGAACTTGAATTTCATACTTAAAAATAAAGCTTGAATTAATAATGTTTTGGTGTTTAACTGTAGATTCTCTCTTAATACATATTTCTAAACCGGATAAGATAACATTAGAAATAACGCAACGCAAAAAGATAAATAGTGACGTATTTATAGCTCACCAAATTTATCTTTCACCCATATTATTTTCACAATTCAGGTACAACATGGCAAATACCGAAAAATAAACTGTACAACATTTTGTTAGGTAGGTACCTACCTCCATAAATATTTATCTAACACAGAAATGGAATTCGCGACCTTTCGCTCGATCAGGATTCATGAAAATTTAATTTACATAAATGTTTACATACTGTATACACGTCAATGGCTTTAGCATAAGTTTTGTGCAAACAGCCTGTATATGGTCGAAGTTAAATTGGTTGAAAGCAATCTTATGTAAGCTAAATAAAATGTTTAATAGTAATAGTTGTTTTAGGATAACGGAGCTCAGTTTGTTTCATTGGTGGTATATTATGACTACAAACTATAACATATAGGCTGCGACAGCCGGGTAAGGTGTTTCGGGTTCGATTCCTGGGTCGGGCGAAGAATTACTATTTTTTTCGGTTTTTTTTCGGTTTTTCGAAATTTTCTCAGTAGTAGCACGGAGTCTGAAATTGTGCCCAGTATATGGCAATAGGCTCACCACCTATTACAGCCATGCTTCAGCACGAATAGGCCAGCTCGACCGGAGTGATACCACAGCCTCACCAAAAACCGACGTCAAACCGGCGTCTTTCATACTTTCTACATCTTTCATAAAAGTAAAAATAGTCAATATATCTTCAAAAGTATTTATTTCCATAAGAAAATGAAAATATATGTCTATGTATTTTAAAATAATCTACAAGACTGACATTCAAATAAAAGTCTCCTACCCTATTCTTACACAACTCAAAAATTGGTCATTTACCCTATTCCTACACCACTTCACCCAAAAAAAGCGTACCCAACAAGCACATTGTACAAACACTAATTCACCAATTTATTACACCGTTCAAAGGGTCGTTGAACCCTATTACAAGGAGGTTATCATTACCATAAACCAACCACATCTTGGGACGGGAAATGAGTGGAAACAATGACATTCCCATCGATTTTCTAACTCAAACATGGGACAAACGAGGTTCCATTCGACCGGAAGGCCATTGGTTCACGCCCGGGTGGTGAATGGAACTCTATCGTATTAGCTGAACGTTCCCTCAGGCTCTCTGCGAATGGTATTTACATTTTATTGGTTTTAAGTACTTGTTTTCTTGTAGTATAAGGTTGTATATTTTAATTTTAAATGGGCTTCAAGTGCTTTTCGAAATTGTTTAGGGATATTGTTATGGGATTATGCCTTTTAATTTCTTATGAGGTGGGCAGAGGTGCATATAAAATGTAACACCTTTACACCAGCTATTGTTATTGTATGACTTTTAAATCTCATGTAATAGAGGGTGAGTTTATTCCCATATATTCGGCACAGTCCCATACACCGTGGTAGGTATTTGTAACTGCGGACTGTCTAGCAGGTTACCGGGGTCAGGTTTAAAAAGCAGGAACAGGAACGGACCGGTTTTTAGTCAGTAAGAGTCTGATACTCCCTCTCACCTCGACCAAGACGGGAGAAGTCATTGGATGATTCCCCCCAGCCCCAAAACTGTGCTATTATCGAGCAATTTAAAAAACATTCATCATTTAAAATACTACAGCTACTGCAATGTAGCGTGTAACAGCATGTCGGTAGGTAGTATATCAAGCAGACTAGACTGGGAAATCCGAGTATTACCTGGTCTAGTTAACATAATTACACTACGTTATTTCCCCAAGGATTAGTTGACTGTGTCAATGGGTACAAGACACTAACTTGTTACCAATTATTTATCAGTGTTTCATTGTAGAACAATATCAACACAACGACAAATCAATCTCTATATATTATGTAAAATTCTTCCGTTACTGACTGTTTTACTGCCTGAAAGACGATGCACAGCTAAAACTACAGGACCTAAGAAGTTGAAACGTGACAATACATGTATGTTCTAAGAAGTATAGGGGAACACTAAGAGAGAATTTCCCTAAATTCCTAAGAGTACCAAGTAGCTGGCTGACGCTAGTTAAGTATAAAGAAATTTTGGTTAAGGTGAAACTAGTGAAAGAAGACTTTCGAGAAAAAAATGTTTCTTCTTTCCTTAGAAACAACCACTCTGAAATTATGAACGACCATACAATAAGAGACTATTAACACCAAACCATTGGCATTCGAATATTTTACCAAACAACCAATTCAAGGAACACTCTCTTTTTCCCCTAATCAAAGAGATATCACCCCTTATACACACGTACAACACACATGCATACATAGGTACAGTCAAACAAAAAAATGTATGTCAAAAAATATCTTTTGTTAAATCCAGCTTGTTATGAAAAAACGTAATAACTTGACAGATATGATGACGCGGCTTTAGTTTTAACGAGCATTGTGACGTACATACTGACATTATAATAGTTTGATACACTGTGTTTTTTATATGACTGTACGGTACGTATATTTTCACAGGAATTGATATTTTTAGAAACCTCAGTTCACTTTACTTGTGTTTATAATTATAAATTAAAAATTATAAATTAAACATTCGACTGCACGGTTGGTGCGGTGGCTGGGCAACTGGCTGCCGCGCAACGGGTAGCGGGTTCGATTCCCGCACGGAGCAACTCTTTGTGTGATCCACAAATTGTTGTTTCGGGTCTGGGTGTGGAGTGTATGTGAACTTGTATGTTTGTAAACGCACCCACGACACAGGAGGAAATCCTAGTGTGGGGCAACGTTTTTTTAAAAAGAAAAAAAAAATCTGAATTCGAAAAAAGAAGGAAGTTCCTTAATGTATCCTGTAAAATCCTGTTCTTTTATTCTCCATTCGAAGCTACACTTTGGACTGAGCACTTAGCTACACTGATGACAACGACTGATTTAATCATTCTTTATTTATTGAAATTTCAAAAGTACCTATTTATGGTTTAATTGGAATAAATTATTTGTCTTTGACTTTGACGTGTATGTAATATGTGGTAATATATTTGTCCACGATCATCTTACGATTGCCCGATTCGATTTTGCTGTGGATTTCAAAATCAAAACCATACCGACAAAGTTCGATTATTAATGACTTTAATTGACTTTATTTGTAGTTTTTAGTTTTAGTTTTAGTAACTATTTTTTCATAAAACCCAATCTTCGAAAGAGCAAATCGTATTTTGTGCGTGGCCATTTTACGACGAATTTATCACATATCCCGGTCTCGTTTTTCCCCACGGAGAAAATTATCATCACACTACTATTTAATGAGTATGTCTCACTCGCACACTTGTTATACTCAAACCTTCTCAGTGTGAGAAGAAACCTTTGATCAGTAATGGCCGCTAGGCTGTTGATGTGTGTGTGTGGGTGTGTGGGTTACACTTATTGGGTGGAAAAGCATGCATATTAGTCACACCGACAAGCAAGTTCAAGCCGCGGATTAGACAGCTTATAATGGTTTACCAGTCATTTTCTGATCTACAAATAAAATCAAACTTCACCCCTCTATCTATAAAGTCCAACTATCAAACTAGCACAGGTTTGAAACTAGAGCAAAATAATCTAAGCCGAAGTTTCACAAAGCCTGGCCGTCCGAGATAACTGCAGTAAACCAATATTACTACAAACTGTCGAGTGTCGGGTAAAAAGGATTAATTTGAATAAGAAAACAGGCTGACTGTGCACCTTGCCTCCTTTTGTGAGCCGCACGTCCACCTACACTGTCAAATACAGCAGCACATCAACCTACTCTATCTTCCACTACTCAATTTTCACCTCTATTTTGTGAGGTATAAAGTTGAAAATCCAATGAAGAATGTTGACAGGTTAGTGTACGTTGACCTGCATGTGTGCCTACTGAGAAAATACTCTTTTCACTGTAAACCTTATTCGTAGTACTACATGTTTAATGCTGGTTATTTTAGTTGCACTAGGTTTGCTTTGAGTTAAATCGCTTTTAGATGTCGTATAAATATTACGGGAACTGGATATTTTCCTGGTTTGTTGAACGAGCTGTTGTAAGTATGACTGTTGAGCTAGGGGTCTGGGCTTTGAGTCTCGGGTTAAGCAAAGTATAGTAGTAGATTATTCATTAGGGTTCCGTAGTCAAATGGCAAAAAACGGAACCCTTATAGATTCGTCATGTCTGTTTGTCCGTCAGTCCGTACGGTACAGCGATTTATTTCCGAAACTGTTGGGCCTACATAGTTGAAACTTTGTCAGTTGGTGTATTCTGGTAAACGCTATTCGAAATTTGAATAAAAATTAATAAATTTAAAAATTAAAGGGGATACTCAATACATGGAACTGATTAAAAACAATTTTTTTTTCAGCTAACATATCTGTGTTGGATGTCTATGGATAGGTCTTTAAAAAAGACATTAGGGTTCCTAAAACCACTTTTCGTCAAAATCAATCGTTTGAAAGTTAGACGCTTCCAAAGTGGAAAAAATAGTGTGTCCCCCCTCTAACTTTTAAAATAAGAGAGTGAGAAAACTGAAAAAAAATATATGCTGTAGATTTCAATAGAAACTAACAACGAAAATTGGTTTGAACAAGATATCACTATTAGTTTTCAAGAAATAAAACATTTTCAAAAACCGCAAATATAACTTTGTCGTTCATACAAACACTATGTAAAACCAAGTTATTTTACAACTTTTATATTATGTCATCGACTTGAAGCTACGGAACCCTTCATGGGTAAGTCCGACTCACACTTGGCCAGTTTTTTTCTTTTGATGTACGCCGTGTAGATGATTTTAAAAAGTATAGACACGTATTTTTTATTTTCTTACGGAAACATATATTTTTCGACCATAATATATCTATTTAAAATATTCCATAACGTCACTTCTATATAAATTTTATAATTAGAAATGACGTAATTAACTCCCACCCTTAAACTTTGGTTCTTTTTATCTAAATATTGTGTGATTATACCACAAAATTAAATCGGTTCAGCCAAACGCGAGATAAACGCACAAACATACTTATGAACCTCCTTTTTGAAGACAGTTAGTAAGTCATTTATAGACTAGACCCTTTCACAACCTATGAAACTAAAAATTTACATTTAAATTCGAAATCTATAAAAACATTACACAAAAGCTAAGTACATATTGATTATATATTGCACAGTAAATACATATTGTAGATTCGAATCTGCCAGTCCTTATAACGAGGCCCCATAACAGCACCTTATTAACCTTATTTCTCCCATAATAGAGTTCAAATTCGTTTGTAGTTGATATTTCTGACAAATAATGAGGAACTAGGGTAGGCAATTTTCCGCTTAAACCGCTGCAAATATGTTTATGTATCCAATCGTTATGTATTAACGGATTTCGAATCTTATTTTGGATATATTTTCGGTTTATTTTTGTTTGTTTATTACGTTATTTTGCTGTGATTGGGGTGGTTGAAGTGTGTTATTTTGGCAATTGACTTTCTTGATAGTATTTTTTTATATGGCTATGTATTTATACTTTTATATAGGTACGGTCTTATCATCTCTATGTAAGAAGTGGATTATAAAAATAAATAATAATTGGAGTGTCCATTTGTGATATTGAAATAACCGCATATAAATAAAATATAAATAAAGTCTTGTTTTTTTATCTGTCTGTCTATTTGTTCCGGCTAATTTCTAATAGCTGGGCCGATTTTAACGGGACTTTTACTGGCAGGTAGCTGACTAAGAAGTAAATTAAGCCAATTTTATTTTGTACAAAACCCGTTTTCCACGCTATTGAAGCCACGCGCATCAGGTAGTAAATAGTAAAGTATATTATTAAACTACTCGTATTAAGCTTAATTAATCTGGAAAAGACATTGAAGTCAAAAGTGCCTTCCTGATCAAACTGAAAACAAAGGATGTTGACTTTGACTTTGATTGTCAATAATCGTAGTTAGTTTTCATTGAATCATATGTTTTTAAATTACCTTTCATATTTTTTTAAATTTTGCATTCTGTTTATCGTATCTTAAATTATTACATTACTCAAGCTTCATTACTTCTTCAATTTAAAAACAAACCCAAAATAACATAACCCTCTCATTTCAAACTACCAGAGATACAACCACATAAACTGCCGGACACAACCCTCGCCTGAGTATTGGGGTTTATATTACCATGCCACACCATGGCCTAATTACACCGTCAAGGACAAATCCACTTCACGCCTAAACAACCCTTCGCAATATCAAATATCGCCACGGCTCGCCACTGTCATATTTCCAACCCCAAACTGAGTATTTTTATTAAAAAGACTTGGTAAAATGAAATTATGAGTGAAGTGTGAGTTCCGTAGTTGAGTGAAAATGTGTGTTGTCTTGTCATCATGACTTTTTGGTGGCTGGGTAGACGGCTGCTACGCAACGTATGGCTGGTTCGATTACCGTATGAAGTCTTTGTGTGATCCACAGATTATTGTTTCGGGTCTGGGTGTGATGTGTATGTGAACTTATATGTTTGTAAATGCACCTACGATGCAGAGGAAAATCCTAGTGTTCATCGTTGCAGTTGTTGTCAATATGGAATTATCCAATAATTTGTTTCCTTCCAAACAAACGTTCGAGTTCGAGTAGTTACCTGGCAAACCTAACGGAGTAGTTAACTGGAAAAAGAGGACACAATAAATCCTTCAATGACTTACTTAAAAGCACACAAGAAGTAATAAAAATAATTCTATCAATAAATATTTCAATATTTTTAACAATAAGGATCTCTAAAAATGAATCGTGAAGGCAAGGTTATAAATCTGACACCCTGTAGCTAGGGGTGGGATTAGCGGAGGACTATTATTAAATAATAAAGTGGTCTGAATCAGGGTTGCCACCGGCGCGTCGGTGTCTGAATAATTCTAACCGGTGACAGCCCTGTCCGGTATTGATGAACTGTTCACAAAATGGCACCGTGAATAGGATGTTTTGAAATAGTGTTTTTTTTATTATGTTGTGATATAAAGTGGGATTTTTATTAGGTTAAGTGAATCTGTATTTTTTGAAGGTATATTTTTGGTTGTATCGATTCAGTGAGGGGGAGGCAGAGGAGCACATTTCCTATGGTATGTTGTGAGTTCCATCTACTATGTGGAGTCTTTTTTTATGGACAAGCCCGCCACAACATCCCAAAACCGCTGCAAATCCTGTAAGCCAGGATCTACAGTAAATACAACCAGGAAACACCGGAACACTGAAGTCTGGGGTGTCTCAGGGACATGAATAAGACAAAATAAATTTGAAGATATTATTAAAGGAGAATAAAAAGAATGAGGTGTGTCTATAGCCAAACAATGTCAGTTGGAGCCTGCTTTGACTTACAAATTTTCGAAGGACAAATAACAATAATATTTTCCCTAAATACTGCAAGGAATTCCAGACTTCTACCTCGGTAGTCGCATTTTTCTCAACTTCAACATGGCTAAAAACTGAAACTAAACTAAAATAAACACAAAACTAAATAAAATCGTGATAGCCATTTATAATGAGAGTGCAACACTTTACAGTATTTTACGTGAAATACAACAGGCGGTCCACGGCCCCAATTGTTATTACACGGCGCGAACAAAACGTCAGTTAATTACCTTTTAATTAAAAGTGTGTTCGCGGATATAATCAATATTGTATATGTGTACAAAATAGAGAACAAAATATATGTTTAATGTATGTAACAAACGCAGTTTTCTCTACCGTCCATGGTATATTGTATACCTAAACAGTAAACAGAAAATGTACCATGATATGGTACATTTTCTATACCATCCACGAAGAGGTCCACGGAGATGCACATTATATGGCACATAATACCACAAATACATGTAGCATTCACACTCACACGGAGCTGCGGACTACCAAGTGGGTTACCGGAGCTCCGGCTCGAAAAGCAGGGGAAAGAACGGAGTGGTTTTTGGTCAGTAAGACTCTGAAACTCCCTCTCGCCTCGCCCAATGCGGAATCATTGGATGATTTGCACCCCAGTCAGTAAGAGTTTGAAATTCTCTCTCACCTCGCCCAAAACGGTAGAAGTCTTTGAATGATTTTCCTCCATCAAAAAAGCCATAATATGAGATATATTATAACACACCATGCCCCATTTTATAGTCAGAATTCAAAAGTTAACCTAAGCGGAAAATTTTATACACCAATACATAAATGACAAAATTAAATGTTCATAAACGAACAGCTTTTCATACATATATATTCAAAGCAAGTGAATCACAAAATTAGTTATTGTTTCCCAATATTATTATCATTTAGGGCATCCCCTAATGTTAAGTGGGGTCAAAAGTATATTCGGTTCACAAATCGGATACAATAAAATAGAATTGGTGTTGAAATTACTGAATTCGGTTCTCGTTTAATTTGTATTCATGTTTCTAATCAATATTTAACTTTAAAAGCATTGATATGTATGTATAAAATGTACATTTGATACTAATTATGGCTGAGTGCACCCAGTGCTTTTTACATGGGACTCATGACATAACTAATAAAACGCTATAAATGGTTTGCAATCAACTGACGTTTTATAATAAACAATATACAAGGAGTTTTACTTATCACATAAGGAGTTTAACAATTGATAGGTCTACATACATATATTATTTTGTTACATATATTTAACACCCTGACCTAACAAAATAATCTAAATTCTCTCTAAAACAATATTATAATCTGTTTTAAAAAACATAATATTATTTAACAAAACTCTGGTAAAACTGGTGAAAAAGTCTCATTAACTGGGTAAATCCCTTAGCCACAAGCCTGGCTCTATAATGTACTTCACCTTCACAAAAGATAGCCCTTGATATTTTCACAATATCCAACTAGGAACTTCTTCTTCGCTTTTTTATCTAATTTTTTATTTTTCTTTTTTACGTGGACCATAACTGAACTGTCAAATATTTGCAAATTTGGCTTTCTGCCCTTCCATAATTCATAAAGAGATGTATTCTCTTTAATACTACTTTTAATACTTGCTGTTGACTGTGTTTACAGACTCTGCCCATAGACATTTCTCAATCTGAGCATCGAATAGGAAAAAAAAACGAGTTTTCTCAACTCAATCTGTTGTACCTTTCACTTACTCCATATTGCTCTGGTGTATAACTTTTCTTTCTGATGAATTATACCACATTTCCTCAAATAATTTTCCATCTCAGAAAATAAGCTGTGTACATCCTGCTAAAGTCTATAAACAATAGGTAATATCTGGCTTTACCTAGTGATATATTCTCCATTGGTTCACATATCAGTGCGAATCAGTTCTAGGACTTCATGACTTTTGCTTACACTTTGAGGGAATGGTAACCTAGTTTGTTTCCTTTCGCAACAAACTGTGCAACTGGCTTTGTTAGAGCCGCACTTCTCATCAAAACTCACACCGAAACGTCTATGCCAAGTATTATTCAATACTTTTACTGCAGCTGTCAACACTTGCTCACTCTTCACAGTCTTAATCTGTATCACCATTCTCCAGTTTTAGCTCGCCAATACAATCATTCTGTGAGTTATAAATCCAACAACCATGTTGAATAAATTCATATTCTACTCACTGATAGTAAATTCCTGGTGAGGTTAGACACATGTTACAAAACATTGTTTAATCTGTAAGAGTCTCCTGAGCATTCAACAATCTCCTTAATCTTGAGTTGATAACAAACATTCTGACAAAAAATTCTTGTTGGAAACCATATGAGTACTTGCGCCGGAATTGTTGTTGTATCACTATGGCTACTACCAGCGCTACCAACACCACCACTGACAGTGCTCGTCAACGAATTTTCGGTTTCCGTTTCCGCTGCTATGATACTGTGATTGATACTGTGATTGATACTGTGATTGTTGAATTCTGTAACCGCCGCCATATGCTTTTTTCAGCGATGAATGCACCTTCCGACTTAACTGCAACACTCATATCCAACACTTTTGTCTTTATAGCGTCCTGAACCACGGATGCCTCACAAACTTCTCCGGTAACTCGACTAACATGAGCGATCCCATCCATTGGTCGTTAATTTCAAAACCAGTTCCTTTCAGTTTCTGTGCCGTTTCAATTGGCTGGCTAACATAGCTGGTCAGTTTAAAATGTCGACTAATTACTTAGTAAACATACCGAAGTTAAAAGTTCGTCAAAATATAATTTTATTTCGTATCTGGGCCCATAACCTAATAAAACGCTATAAATGGTTTGCAATCAACTGACGTTTTATAATAAACAATATACAAGGAGTTTTACTTATCACATAAGGAGTTTAACAATTGATAGGTCTACATACATATATTATTTTGTTACATATATTTAACAATAACTAGTGAAAAGTGGATGTTAAATTGTAAACCTATTATATTATGGTGTAAGCTGGTAATCGAGCCGACGGATCACCTGATGGCAAGCAATCGCCGCTGCCTATACCCGAAACACCAGAGGCATTACAAGAGCGTTTTTGGTCTTTTGGGGGTTAGGAATTGAAGGGTTGTTGGGGAATCGGGGATTGACAAGATTGGGAAGGGGCTTCCGGTAGCCTCACTCATACAAAGAAACACAACACATGCATGCAAACACGTCGGTTTTCTGTATGGTACGGCATCACTACGGTCGAGTCAGTTGATTCGTACCGAAGCATTGTTCTCCATCACCTAAGTATACCGCTATCACCTTCTAGAATCAAAAGAGAAAACGTTATGTTATCTAATAAAAGTCGATCACGATTATGACGAGATTTCTACCATTTCAAAAATACATTTTGGTGAACAGCAGACACGACGCTTTATTTGTCTGTATATACAAATAATTGTGTACAGAATTTAAAAACATTTTTTTTTGCCAAAGAACAAAGTAAACGATACAGTACAAACAGAGAAGGCTTTTATTTTACTTTCAGTGCATAATAATAGTTAAACAGTATTCATGAGATGTAATTTATTTAATTAATTTACGTTCATTAACGCAATTTACATTGTTCGTTTGCCCCGAGTTATTTGATGAGTTAAATTATTGTTTTATTGAAAGAAACACGATGATAAGTACCCAAAAGTAAAATGCAATGTAATTAATTAATAATATCAATATGTAAGGGATAAACGTAAAACATAACATGTTGTAATATACCTTTTTTAAATGGGGAAAATCATCCAAAGACTTCTCTCGCCTTGGGCGAGGCGAGAGGGAGTGTCAGACTCTTATTGACTAAAAACCACCCCGTTCCTACTCCTGCTCTTTGAGCCAGAGCCCCGGTAAACTCGCTAGGTTGTCCCGGATCAGGCATCAGTCCTTCTGGGCCTCATCTGTGGTGATCTGAGCGCTTCTTGCTCGCCATTTACAGGCCCACACTTACGGTGCCCGGAGATCGTCGCACGATTCCCGACGCCTGGAATGTCTCACGCGACGGCTGGGGTGTTCGTTCCCTCATGTACCCCGCCTCCTCCTTAGCTGGCATAACTGCTTCACAAAAAGAGGAAACGGCATCCCAGTCACCCTCTCCGCACTATGGCCTGAACCAATGCCGGACGCGAGAGGTTGCCATCGAAATTGAACGTACGTAATATTAACAACGACAGTTAACAGGAATATCATTATTTTATCTAGTAACTACAGTAATTATAATTATCTATTACTGATTATAATTATGTCATTATATTACATATTACAAGTACATAATAAATCTCATAATTATATTACTACCTACTTTTTTTTTTTTTTTTTTTTTTACATTTAATGGGTCGACGTTTGGCCGCTATCTCACCTGATGGTAAGTGATGATACGGCCTACGGTGGAGCACGTCTGCCCATAAGCAACCTATTCACTCGGGCCTTGAAGACACCCAAGTTATACCCATCAGGAAACACAGACTCCGGCAAGGAGTTCCACTCCCTAGCAGTTCGCACAAGGAAGCTTGAAGCGAAGCGCTTCGTGCGAGTGGGTGGGATATCTACCATGAAGCGGTTACGCCTCGCCGATTGTCTTGTGGTTCGATGATGAAAAGGACTAGGGGGAATCAAGTTGTGCAATTCCCCCGCACACTCTCCGAAATGTATCCGGTAAAAAACGGAAAGGCTTGCGACCTTGCGCCTGTGTTCAAGGCTTTGAAGCCGGGCCTCCACAAGCGCATCGTCATTGATGAGCCTCTTGGCACGCCTTTCAATGTGTTCGAGCGCATCCAGCTGGTATTTGGCCGAGCCGTCCCAAAGGTGAGAACAGTACTCCATACATGACCGAACCTGCGCTTGGTACAGTACTACTAATATGATTCTGAACAAATTATAGCATTTCTATGAAGTGGAAATGTATTTCTTTTCTACGAACCTTTGAAACTAAATGAGTTCTAGATACACTTGTTCTACTTAGAGAGAAATCTTAAAATATCTTCTCTTTTGAAGAAGGTGGCAGTATAATGACAAATGCCAAACTTAGGTTCATTTTCAATTCCAATTTAATAAAATGCAGCGTGAAACTATGCCTGGTATACTACTGCCTATTTTTTGGGTTTGAGTAAAAAGTTTGTGTTTAATTAATTGTATGCATTTCTGCCTACACTTTCACGAAACATACATTAAAGCTATGTATGTTTTACGACGTAAAGTAGCGTATTATATAAACATTTAACATTTTCCTGTAAATCTGTCATTTTATATTCTGTCCCATGAATTTTCCTGTTTATATTTTTATTGAAATTGCATTAGTTGCCTTTTATCCGATGTTCCTTTTCACGTTCAGTTTTCAGAAACGGTAATATGCTTAACATGTCATGTTATTCTTAGAAACATTCGTGATTATTTTATTATTTTCAATATACGATTTTTTTTATATAATATGTGATTTTCTTTAGATGCCTTTTGCTCGGCATAACTCGTGTCATTGAATTACGATTGAAATGATTATATTTTTTTGCAAATAGGCCATATTCTCCGACATCTTTAATTGATTTTGTCTGGACTTTAAAAGAGACTATGACCTCTGAGTTTGTTTCGGCATTTCTTCTCAGAGTAGTCGGATAGGAAATGCCGGCCTCATCTAGTTATTTAAGAGATTGACGTGTAAAAGTGTTATTTTATAACCTATTTGCAAAATAAATATCATTTATCATTTATTTATCATTTATCATAAAAGGGCACTTCTACACGTCAAAAATTATAAAAACAAATCTAGATAATTGTCACTCTAAGGGTGCTTTTCCACCAGATATGTGCTATTCTATGTTGCTGAGGATGCGTTTGGCTTCAATTATATTCATTGGTACACATAGCTTACTGGTGGAAATGGACTCAGCTGACCTATGTTTTTTTAAGGACATATGCGTGTTATGCTTCCCTATTATCGATATATCGCATACTCAAGCTGCAAAACTTCCTCGCACAGCTACATAGCTTAGTATCAGTGGAAACGGTCACATAGTTTCACAGCTTAGCTATTACATCTTCGTTGCATAGCTACATAACACATCTAAAGTGGTAAAGCACTCTAATGGTCAAAAATATCGAAGACTTCAGGTTTGAATGGTAATTTAAAAAAGTATTTTTAACTGTAATGTAAAAGTAATTGAAATAAAATAAGTACAAACATCATCCTACCAATAAGAATTTACGATAAAACTTTGATCAAACTACATGGAATGGAACCCAAAGTCTCTTGCTTCACAGTTGAACTTATCACTACTCGATGAACAAGACAGACACATTATATACATACATATACATACAGTTATATATTTGCTGATCTATTTAGACGAGTTGGCAGAGCTTCAGTGTGTACAGCAGTGGACGAATGTGGCTTCCTGCTGCGTAATATATGGTGGTACATATGTACTGAGATATATTAGGACTGTCGTTCTATTTACTACATAAGTTGAAGCCTGTTCTTCACAGAACAAGTGCTTTGGTCACTTGAGAATGTTAGTGAGTTTTATTCCAAGGTTAGATCATTGGATCCAGTCATAATTTGTTTCGTTTGTGATAAGTATTATTATTTCTATTATTTTGCATTAAGATCACCTTTTACAATTTGAATAATAGCTTTTAGGCTATTATGGTTATTATTAATCTTAATCTTAATCTTAGGTCTCTACTTATTGAAAAATAGCTGTGACATACGGACCGACAGACAGACAGACATGACGAATCTATAAAGCTTCCGGTTTTTGCCATTTGGCTACGAAACCCAAAAAATTAAATGATGTGATTTTTGTTAAAATGACATAATAGTTATAATGCATGACTTACAGATATCTACGATATCAGGGAAAACGTCACGGCAGATTTGATGTAGCACTTCATAAGACAAAAAAATATCTAAAAAAATCCCAAAGTAGGTACAATATTAAAAAAATAACTCTCTCATATGACTAAAATCACTTAGCAGTTTCATCTCATAAGTAAAAACTGAACGACACCCCGTCCGTACCGTAACTAGATAGCGTCCGTTCCATTTCCGATTCGCATACGGCTCATGTTTATTCACACGGTTCGCAAACGGCCGCAAAACGGTTCGGCCGCAAAATTATGAGCAAAGAAACGTGTGCAGACTATAGTCATGGTGATCAGTGATGCATATACATATCTGTCTCATTTCTTTTGAGTGTTTTGTACTGAGTTCGAGTGTTGCTGTCCTTGTCTATGAAAGATTCACACTTATGAATGTGTTTGTGTAGTGGTTGGACTTCTGTTCGTCGCGCTAGTTGGTTATAGGTTTGATTCATTACAATATAAGGCCATATTTTTAACCAACTTTCAAAAAGGAGGTTCTCAGATTCACCTGAATGTATGTCTATCCGCGTTTATCTTGTGTTTGGCGGAACCGATTTTGATGCAGTTTTCAGCATAGTATTTTTTAGACTTAGAAGAAGGCTTTAGGGATATTACCTGACTTAACCTCTCGTATGCCGTATATAAGACAAAAATAGAAAACACATTGTGTCTCGCGTGGATCCACGTTCCAGACATACGAAGGGCTAAATAAGATGTAGGAGGTACAGTAAATTGAAGGAGGTTCCTTTTTATAAGGTAGTTTTATTATTATTAGTGGTAATTTTTTTGCTTCGATAATATTAAAAAATACTTCCGAAATCAGTACAATTCCACTCTTCCTGTATTAGATATAAAAAGCTTAGTCGTACATATATACACCTTTTCAGGCATCAACAAGTAAAACGTAACACATCAGCTTCACAATCAAGCCCATTTACATCCAAATCTCCACTCAAATTAGGCTCAGCAGTTTCTAAGAAAAATCACACAGACATAAAACAAATTTGCGCATCCATTAAAGTGAACATCGTTACCGAGTAACGTGCATATTTTTTTCTTAAAATATATATTAGGGTACATCTACACTGACGTTTTATCGAATGCCAGAAACATTATGAAAGCATTACATTTTACGACGCAAGCAAATGGGCTGCCTTGGTGTATAGGGAGGTTTTTAGTATCGACAACGCTTCCATAGTAGTTTTTGTGATCTGAAAAGTAGTACGTGTGTGATTTTGTAAAAGGGTTTGTAGTTTAAAAAGACTTTTTTAATAAATAGACTGTTTATCGGTCTTTATCGTTAATGCACATTTGTATAGAACTATTTAATAAGTTTATTTTCACTTTCAGACTTTAATTATAAAATTGATAAAATTAAAAAAATATTTGTAAAGAGATTTCATTGATTTAAAGTTCTACGGATAATGCTACGCTTTCGTAGTAACCTGCTACGGCGTAGCTCGTAGCCCACTCTTACAATATATTTATACGGAATTGCAATGAATCTTAACTACATTTGATGGTATATTCGTGTTTTTATAAATCGCTATTACTATATATTAGTTTATGTGTCAAAGAACATTTATGTACTACTTTTATATTTCATTATTTTTCAGTTGTAAAACTATGTAGACACAACACGCTTCAACGTTGGTATTACTAGAAAAAAGAGAGAAAAAATCTTTACATCCAAAGAACACGACAGGCAACAACCATAGAGAATAGACCACGAGTATTATTGGCAGTAGACACGCTAGAGTAAAATAGAAAAAGGTTTTATTTGAACTAGGTATTGCTAGACACATGTAGGCATTATGTTATGGTACTAGGTACTAGATGTGCCTAGATATGTCCTGAAATAAAGGTAAAAGGTGACATCTATTTTCGTGTTATGAGTTCTCTCGCAGTAGAAGTAAACCTGTCGTCTTACACAATTTTAGATTCCTTCCTATTCTAAACCGAGCCTTACTTCTTCTAATGAAATATTTGGTCATCCAAATATGACTAGATAGTGAATGGTTATATCGCACACATATTAGCTATCTTAAAATCTATAAAACATTGCAATAATATTGTTTGAAATAATATTTTTTTTTATGTTTGATGGGTCGACGTTTGGCCTCTATCTCGCCTGATGGTAAGCGATGATGCGGCCTGATGGTAAGCGATGATGCGGCCTACGATGGAGCACGTCTGCCCATAAGCAACCTATTCACTCGGGCTTTGAAGACACTCAGGTTATACCCATCAGGAAAAACTGACTCCGGCAAGGAGTTCCACTCCCTAGTTGTTCGCACAAGGAAGCTTGAAGCGAAGCGCTTCGTGCGAGTGGGTGGGATATCTACCATGAAATGGTGACGCCCCGCCGATTGTCTTGTGGTTCGAGATGTAAAGGACTAGGGGGAATCAAGTTGTGGAATTTCCCCGCACACACTCCGAAGTGTATCCGGTAAAAAACGAAATTATAAATTAAATAAATTATATTTATAGTTTATCTTTATATATATAATTCTTCTGTAAGTGTGTATGTCACTGAACTACTCTTAAACGACTGGACCGATTGTGATGAAATTTTTTGTGTGTATTCAAGGGGATCTGAGAATGGTTTAGATTCACAATTTTATCCGCTGGACAATGTTTTTTTAATTAATTTTGTATTAGTAGTTGTTGGTTTTGGAATGTTTTACATTGGATCCGACAAATTTTCAAATTAAAGACGTGTAGACAGGACAACGTCTGTCGGGTCCGCTAGTATATTTATATAGTATAAGTGAAATAAATTATATTTAACTTATAATTTCTTACCTCCAAAAAGCACTACTATCAGTATCATCCCACTGTCCCCTACACACAGAAATTCATGTCTTAAATAAACCTACCGACATCCTCATATCGTTTTACAAATGATGCCCGTTCATTCGACTTAAGCGACACATTACACCCGCGATAGACCCACAGATGTTCGTAATACCTCTCATCTGCGACGGGAGAAAATGTAAAGGAAAGGAGGGAGGATTTTAAGATACAAGTGGACAATATTGTATGTAAAGCGTTTGAGTCGGTGGACTTTGTGTTCGGAGGCATATCTACAAGGAAATAGGAAGATAAGTTACATATCGATTCTGGATATGTGTCATTTTTCTCGTATAGAATCGATTATGCAGTATGTAAACGGGAGTCTTCCAAAAACCGTAAACAGGTGGTGGAAAAAAATTGAAAAATAAGGAATAAATTCTGTTTATTTTATGTAATAATTGTTGTAATGACACGCATGGCTAGACCGGAGTGATACCACGGCCTCACTGAAATCCGACGTAAAATAACGCTTGCGTTGTGTTTCATTGTGTGAGTGAGGTTACCAGAAACCCAATTATCCCCTTCCCTATTTTATCAATCCCAGATTCCCCAACAACTCTTAAGTTTCTAACCCCCAAAAGGCTACCAACGCACTTGTAACGAAAATCCAATCGAGTATTAAAACCGAACACAAAATGCAGCTCAAGCAACAAAGCAAATTAAAACTTAACGAACAACAAATAAGAAATCAATTCACTCGACTCGACATAATAACTTTTAGTTTAATTGCAGTGCAAATATTTACCTGTATCTAGTACAAATGTGTTGAGTCACGCCGCAGCTTTCCAATCGGTGCAGGCACAAAGAAAATTGCTTCTTTCCCGATTGAGATAACATTACGGGCTGAGATACAGACGAGTAATGCGGCGAATTTGCTCGAAAGCCGCAAAATGTTTGTACAGTCTGGTACTTTTCTTGTGAGAATTTTTCTGTGATTGTCAGACATTAAAAATGCAAGCTGTCCAGAGTTAAGATTTGTAATGGACCCGAATCTATACTAATATTATAAAGCTGAAGAGTTTGTTTGTTTGATTTTTTGTTTGTTTGAACGCGCTAATCTCCAGAACTACTGGTCCGATTAGAATAATTCTATTTGTGTTGGATAGCGCATTTATCGAGGAAGGTTATAGGCTATAAAACATCAAGCTACTATCAATAGGAACCGGGCAGAGCGGGTAAAACCGCGCGGAAGCGGCTATAATTTATATAGGTGGTAGATCCAGCATTGTTTAGTTTTATTGTTCCTATATCTGTTATAGAACAGAGATACTTGTAGTTGTACAGTAACCTTCAGGCGCTCCGATTGGTTGGTTTATTCGAGCCGGCCAATCAGAGTGCCGCATGCGCTCTCGTTTCTATTACTTTAAATGTAAAGAAAACTCATACTGAGGCTACAGTAAGCGGACTTGGACCATACAAAGAGGTCAATAGCATATGGCAGTTGTCCCACCGGCAACGATGAACGAGTAACGAGTAGAGCTAGAACTAGAAACGAGTGAAAACGAGTGAAAACAAAAACAAACAAGTGAAGCGAGCACTCGCCGGCAGTGTGAACAGTCAGCGATCAACTATTTGTATATGCATCTCTTTTGTTTACACGGAAAGTATATCTATTGTACGTTTCTTGAGCGAGAAAATAGCCGATAGTTAGTCGTTCACTCGCCGTTGGTGGGACAACTGCCTATATCTTCCTAGAACCTTATTTATGGACAAAAGCAGGTTTAGCAGAAGAGGCAAGTATCAGGGAATTGGCTCATCAGGTCCCACATAAGGAGCTTAAGCAGATAATGTATAATAGGTGTCGAGATTGATGTTAGTAATCTCCCGCGTGATTCCTGAAATTGACTACCGATTCGTGGCAAAATACTAATTGAGTCTTTGTTTGGCATCGATGCCATTAGCTTAGGATAGATTGATTAACTGATTGACTTAGCTGTGTATAATTATAATGGCTTTTCCAACCAACCATTGTGGGCTTGCTTGTTATTGTTTGAAGACTACATGACGGAAATTAAAGGTTCAAGAATATTAAAAGGGGCTTTATAATTTTTGCTGTCTTTGTAAGTAGAACATAAACTAACTAGAAATCACGGTTTACTTACGTAAATTAATGGAGAAAAGTTCGTATACTAGTTTCGACTCACTCTTCATCATGAGCAGCGTGCGCATACGTGGCGATGATTTCAGATTTTTGTTAATTTAGTATGTTTTACGATAGTTATTAAAACATAAACCCCCAAATGGTTAATACATGTACACATACATACTGATTTTGGTGAGACTCGATCCAATTGATGATCTTTTGTGGAATCGTCATGTCTACCTGTTAGATTTATTGGAAGCTGTTAGCTATTATATTTTATTATTTTTTTAATATTATATCATTACATTACATTAATTTACTTTAGTTGCCAAGTCATAAAACGTTTTAATCTGTCTTTTCAATGCCAGTGCAGCTGCACTTTTACGTGATCATAATTCATGTTAATGATAAGATTATTACCTATAACTTGGTTTCGTTTGACTACCTATTCAGCTGTGAACAGTCGTAAAGCTCTATCTGCCCCACACGACTATAACAAACTAATATAAATTCCGAGTTCACAACTAGACACCCGAAAATTGAACACAGAAACAAGTATGCAACCGAAATTAAATTCAAATGGCTCTCACATAAAATCTAGTTTGCATAAAACGGAATTCAAACGAGGGATTAAAGTTGGTTTTAGTAGTAAAAAAACTGACCGACTCCATATTACATGGTGACTAGCGAAATTAAAAGTCTGTATGTCGCAGCACTTACAAATTGTTCCAACCTACATATTGGCAGGATATCTAGCTGGGAGCAGACAAAGAATATTGTACCTTATAGGTTTGAACTGAAGACTGAATTTTGTTTGAACAGATTGTTAAAATAAATTTGCATCAAAATGTCTGGTAGAATAGAAAGCGCCTGTGGTTCTCCTTCCCAAGATTCCCTCGTTGAAATTTTACCGTGGTAAGATTGTGTAAGGTTTTTACCTTAGTAGAGGTGCGTACGCGGATTTAATTCAAAGGTAGGTGGCGATGAGATAATGGAGGAATTTAGTCTAGAGGTTTCTAGAAAGGAGACAAAGGCTTTGGTTGATAAATTGAAGAAGCGGGTTCCTGGTTTTTGTAAGGAATTATATTAATAGTAAAGGAATGGAATTGCAGTACTTAATTTTTATACTAGTTGTACTCATAACAAAAGATTTCTTATCTAATGAAATACCGTCTTTAACACCAAGGTGATAGCGCTCGTGGTTTCAAAGTCAAAGCATTGATTTGAAATAATCCTTAATTAGGCACTTTTGAAACGTAAAATTGAATTGTCCGTCAGTCTGTCTGCCAGTGAAGCTAGGTGCCCGTTCCAAAGTGTAGCTACAAATGGAGAAGAACGCTCTTTGTAGTTAGTTATCCATTCTCGAAATATCTGAATTATACTTGTGACTAATTTCAAGCAATGTTTGCTCGATAATATGCTTCATTGGTCAGGGTTTTGTCTGATTTGATGTTAACATTATCAATATATCGGCCACAAGGCGGACACTGAATATACGAATGACTTCTATATCATGTCACCTAATATAAAAATTTTTAATTTTTCAACATTTATATATTTTAAAAAATCCCATGTTCTATAATAAATTCAAGTTCAAATAACATACCTACATACATAGGTAAGGTATTAATAGCAACACAGTCTGCGACACTCCCCTGATAACCTCCTAGCCGCAAAATCCTCATGGGATTGATAGTGGCAATCCCATCTTCGATGAGATAACCACAACGCTGCGTTATAAGGGAAAATTCTAAACTAATGATACATTTTCCACCGATTTATTTATTTACAATACAGCTTTATACGTTTAGTCTTGGTTTTGTAACATCCGCTCATTTTCTACTTTTATAAAATGTTAATTTTGATCTCTATTTTGCTTGCGTTATGGGTGTATTTTCTGTGGCGAAATGAATACTATTTGATCCTTTTTTTATGTTACAAGCCAGTAAACGAGCAAACGGATCGCCTGATGGTATGCTGATAGCTTGATACTACGGCCTCACAGAAAAGCGACGTGAAACAACGCTTGCGTTTGTTTCGTTGTATAAGTGAGGTTACCGGAGACCAATTACCCACCTTTTCAATCTTCCTAATCCCCGATTCCCCAACAACCTTTACATTCCTAACTTTCAAAATGCCGGCATCGCAATTGTAACGCCTTTGGTGTTTTGTCGCGTTCATGGACAGCGGAGATTGCTGACCATCAGGTGATCAGTCTGCTTGTTTACCAGCGTATACCATAAAATAGATAAACGGCATTCAAGTAAAAGTGAACATATAGCTTTATATATAAGTAAAAATATATGGCATATTATGTAAGTTTTAAAATACAAACAAAACCTGGATTCGGTTTAATTAATTAAAATATATCTTTAACAATTCTACAACTCACTTTAGTACATTTATTGTGAAACCTTCTAAGTAACATCTAAGTAGTATTTGCTTCAGACAGAATCTGGTCGGATTAGTGGTAGCATACAAACTACGTTACTTCGTTACTGCAACCGCAAACGTTACGCTGTTACACGGTGTAACACAAGGAATCTTCGAAACTGAATTTATTAGAACACTTTGGAAGTAAGTGGTTCCTACAGGTACTCGTAACGAAATTAGGCTATTCATAATTTCGTACCTCGAGTTCCAAATTCGTAAATTATTCTGTTTAAATATGGCGGCTTTTTAGGGGAGAAAAGCGAAATTTTGGATGCCTAAAACGACTTGAGGCGACTTAATTCCAACCTTGAAAGCCAGTTATTTGAGGTTCTTGATGAATACTAGATTTTTGATGATTTGAATTAGTCCTAATCTTGGATTAGCTAATTATAAGAATGAAAAGAGGAACTCAAGATTTACTTGGTGTTTCTTCTCCTTTGAAAATTATGACGACCACGGATTATGACAGATTTAGAAATAGATATTTAATATTTAGTTTCACTTTGCATACTATTTAGAGATGACTACGTATTAGCATTTGCTAATGAATCTACGTTTATAGGATGAGTCTTGTGATGTCATGTCTTAATTTCATTCTAGTAATTTGGACTTCATTTGGTCTGTTTATTCTGGCTAATCTCTAAAATGGCTGTATCGATTTTGACGGGACTTTTATTGGTAGGTAGCTGGTGAACTAAGGAATTATTATTTAGGCTAATTTTGTTTGAGAAAAAAATTAAAACCCAATTTCTGTCAGAAGTCATTCTTCTACGCGAACGAAGTCAAGGGCAACAGCTAGTTTATTATAATAGTTACTTAACCATCATATTAAAAACAAATACATACATAGGTGTTAGGTATGGTCTCCGCTTTTAGTACTTAGCAATATATTCTAAACTTTTCATGGGTCTAATAACCCAATTCTGTCGGGAGTTTCTTATAAATTGCAGTAGATGACAAGTTGTGAGAATTAATCGAGGGGAATGGCATACATGACGCATAGTCGCGCTGTTACAACGAATCAGACAGGAGTTATATGGTGAAAACATGTTTAAAAAGTATGGTGTAAAATGAGTCTTATTTCATATTAGAGACTTTTTAAACTGACATGGTCACTAGTAATAGATACCATTAGAACTAAAAATGGGATTCTATGTGATAAGAAACTCACAGAAACTAATAAACAATATGGTAAATATTCCGTTTTAAGTGCTAATGATATTGTTAGAGACTAGTTTAAGTTGCGTTTTTCTGCTTTTAAATCTATTTTAATTGTGTTGTGGTCAGACTATAAAATATGATGCTATAGTAATCGAAACATTAGAAAGAAATCGTAGATAGATTGTGACTCGGGTGGTTTTTAGTCAGTCTGAGACCCTTGTCTCACTCAAGACCCTATAAAAAAGGGAGATAGTGAAAGCAATTTAAATAAAAAAAAAACTTGCGATCGAAAAATGAAACACTACAGTTACATATTATTTTATTCCTTTGATTAATAAATTTAAGACAACGATAGTGATAATTTTATTTTTAAAACTTCGATTATTTTATCCCCAACAGCTTCATAAAAAGATCAAGTCTATTGAAAGACAGTCGATTTTGTTCCAGTGTCCACCGTGGAGGTTGAAGCCGTGGTGGGGAGGACGGCTTCCCTCCCCTGCGACATTGAACCGGACTCCAACGAGGATCGAGTCTACATGGTGTTGTGGTTCCGGCATTCTGGGGGAAAACCGCTGTACAGGTGAGTAAGGCTTCTATTTATCTATAAAGCTTATAATGATTAGATTTCCACAGCATTTTCTAGCTCCTGGGTATAAATTTGTATGTTTTTTTGATGGTATAAGCCGGTAAACGAGCAGACGGATCACCCGATGGTAAGCAATCGCTGCCGTCTGTGGACACCCGAAACACCAGAGGCGTTACAAGTGCGTTGCCGGCTTTTTGGGGGTTAGGAATTTAAAAGTTATTGGGGAAATCGGGGATTGGGAAGGGGGTAATTAGTATTTAGGTGCTCAGTTTTAAATTATTCTATGTGTAAGATTTTATTAGTAATTATAGTTTTAAGTAAAATATGTATTCTAATATGGAGAGGCAGAGTAGAATACTTTATATACGAGAAGTAAAATGTCAGTTTAATAATAAGCATTACAAATATTGACTAAAATGATGTACTCAACTCGTGTCTGTGTCCCCTCAGGGGTATAGACAAAATGTCATGTTTTATCTCATGTTATCTTTTTAACGACTTATTTTCGGATGTTTACCAATACGATTATTTACTTAGGATATTAGGAAAATAAGAATATAATGTTACACTGACTATGTCAAGGCGTGGGTTTAGTAATTTGAAGTTAGATTGCGACCAAGAAGAAATTGTTACCTTCTTATATTATCATTATATAACGTTACTCTTCTTATGGCGGATCACCTGATGGTAACCAATCCCGTCGCCCATTGACACTTGAAACACCAGAGGCGTTACAAATGTTAGGAATTTAAGGGTTGTTGTGGAATCGGGGATTGGGAAAATGGTAATTGGGAAAACGTTCGGAAACCTCACTCATACAACGAAACACAACGCAAGCGTTGTTTCACGTCGGTTTTCTGTGAGGCCGTGGTATCGCTCCGGTCGAGCCGGAGCATGGCTCTCCAACACTCCTTAAATAAAAATGAGTGTACTGATGACAGTTCCTCAATCTCAATTGGAAAATAAAAGCTAGACGGCTTATTATAATGTTACCGATGACGTAAAATATTTTCAGGCCGTACACATTTCATGTACAGTTTTGTCGAATATTTGTCTTATGTAAGCTGAGTAACAAGATTCATGGTCCGTTTGAACGCCTTCGCATAAACATCAATCAAAATGCTACAACAGGCAGTGGTGACTGACGGACTGACTTACAATGTACAATTGAAACTACTACTCGAATAAAGTGGAAATTCTGGGTGAAAATGCCTTAGGGAAGCTCGACAAATTCCCCGAAATTCCAACAAGAACAGGATAAAACGTGACTTATATTACACAAAGCCGTGGACAAAAGCTAGTATTTTCTAATATCACACCTTATAACAAGAAAACACGAGGTAAGATGACACAAAAATGATAATAAACGAGTAAACTCTGTAGCAAAGGCTTGTGCTAACATATTTATTTACTACTAAGGAAAAATCTCACAAAGGACGTTCTAGTTGAATAAAAAAACAACGACAAGCCTTGTGCTCACTTGCCCAAGATCTGAATTCAATCTAGATGTGTTTTTCCCTTTTGTGATCACCGTATGCCTCATGTAGGTAAAGTTGTAGCCACTTCCAGGTCGCTAGTTCATCGTATAAGGACACTGACCCAATTCTTGAGTCGAGTCGAGTCGTTCATGCAAGTAACTTGACTGAATGTAAACAGAGCACGGTTGCTGTTTTCTTTCAATTTTAAAAGTGTTATTGTGTTATTGCTTTTATATTTGTTTTGCTATTATTGCTATCTTGTTGGGTTCAGTTAATAGTGTGGATGTTCAGTTTTTGGGTGAGGTAAGCAAAATCCTAGTATTGCGGTCAAGAGCTGCGGACAACGTTAAATGTTACCGGGGCTCCGGGTCAAAGCAGGAGAAGGAACGGGGTGGTTTTTAGTCAGTAATTTAAGAGTCTGACACTCCCTCCCGCCTGACCCAAGGCGGGAGAAGTCATTGGATGATTTTTCCACGTCAAAAAAAAAAAGTATTGCGGTCAAATAGTTCGAGGCTTTTTATGATTCTGAATGAAATGATCTTTTTATACCACGATGGTGGCAAGAAATCACACGGCCCACCTGATGGTAGGTAGTTACCGTGACCTATGAACGCTTGCAACACTACCTTAAGAAACCTATTTACTTCCTTCTTGAAGTACCCCACATTGTAACCTATTAATATTCTACTAAGTTTTAGGTATTTTAGATTTTTTGCAAGTAAATTTAAAATTCTGCATTGTTAGTTATTCTTGATTATCAATAAAATAATAAGAAAATCATATTTTTTTTTATTTTTATTCGATTGATTTAATTTGTTAAATAAAACATTATAATATAAAGAAACACTAGCGGACCCGACAGACGTTGTCCTGTCTACACGTCTTTAATTTGAAAATTTTAAACTTTTTTTAATAATCTAAAACATTCTGGACCATATTGATGAAAATTATTATTCAAATGTGACAATATCTAACGTCATTAATATTTGACACTGCGATGATAGCGCCGTCTGTCGGATCCTATGTAAAACATTCCAAAATCAACAACTACTAATAAATTAAAAATTAATTAAAAAAACATTGTCCAGCGAACAAAATTGTGAATCTAAACCATTCTCAGATCCCCTTGAACACACACAAAAAAATTCATCAAAATCGGTCCAGTCGTTTAAGAGAAGTTCAGTGACATACACACTTACTGAAGAATTATATATATAAAGATTATAACGTGTAAAATAAGCGTATTATTTTACACTACTTATGTTATAAGTCCAATCTAATACAGAGTGAATCTATTTCCAACGCATACAATAACGAACCATAAAACCAAAAAAAAAAAAAATTGCTAAATTGAACTATCTCAACTACCTTTCCTCAGTTTAGTTCATGAAAGAAAATCATTTCAGTAAATTCACTGAAGCGGAATTCCAACATGGCGGTTGCTGTAAGTGACGTCACAATACCTTGTGCCCACCGATCAGTAAGGGAGCTTTTCCACCAGAGATGTGCTATGTAGCTATGCTACGAAGATGTAATAGCTAAGCTGTGAAACTATGTTACCGTTTCCACTGATACTAAGTTATAAATCTGTGCGAGTGAGATGCGCAGCTATACTCCGGGTTTCATGTTGAAACTAATGTGCTAATTTGATATCTATGTATTCACATGAATGCAATAAATGATTTGAGTTTGAGTTTGAGCTCGAGTATACGATGTATCGATAGTAGGGAAGCCATCCATAGCATACATCCATAGTAGCAAAAAAAAAAACATAGCTTAGAAATGTATCCGGTTCCACTGATATTAAGGTCGCAGTTTGAATATGCATAGTATCTCTAGTGGAAGCCATCCAAAGCACGCACTGTTCCTTATAAAAAATATAGCTTATGAGTCTGTTTCTACCAGTGCTAATGCTATGTGTGTCGTCCAATGAATATGATTGGAAGCCAAACGCATCCACAGCAACGTAGCATAGCACATCTCTGGTGGAAAAGCACTCTTATCCAGGAAATGACCACAAAATGTTATTTACAACCAGACCAGCTTATAATCTTATTTTAAACGAAGTTTTAATTCTTTTGTGTCGTCCATAGTATTACTTTATTTTTATTATAAAGTAAAACTCACTTTATTGTAGTTTGTGTGTATATCTATTGCTAGACTATGGCGTAATTTGTTAGCGAATGCAGTTCAAAAGATTCACGGTTATCAGGGAGTCAATTGGTAATATTTTATTCGATTTTAATGATATCCGAGAGAAGACTGTCAATGTGTTCTACTCTGCTGTAATCTTTTGAAGTAGTGTCAAAACCTTTTTTTATGATATAAGCCGGTGTAAACGAGCAGACGTATCACCTTATGGTATCTAAGCAATTGCCGACGCCCATAGACACTTGAAACACCAGAGGCGTTACAAGTGCGTTGCCGGTATTTTGAGGGTTAGGAATTTAAGGACTGTTGGGGAATCGGGGATTGGGAACGTTGTGAAAGGGGGTAATTGGGCCTCTGGTAACCACACTTACACAACGCAAGCGTTGTTTCACGTCGATCTTCTGTGAGGCCGTGGTATCACTCCGGTCGAGCCGGCCTATTCGTGTTGAAGCATGGCTCTCCCACACTTAGTTACACACTAAGATTTATATAGACAACGAAGGAATGAGTCGGAGTATTTTTTATCGATTGCCAGGTACTATTAACTAGCTAACATTATATGTTCCAAGTATACACATCTCTGTATCCCCCATATTTCCCCTTACAAAGCAAAAAGACCGGCTTAAGAAAGCGGAACGATTACGAGCAGTATGTGGTAAATGAGCTAATTTTGTATGTTTGTGTGTTTTGTTATTATATATTAAGCGTTGAATGAGATTCACGGTTCATTATCCCGTAATAACACGATCTTATGGAGGAAAATAATGTCTCGTGTTGTTTGTCATACTGAAGAGATACAGTCAGAAGGTTCATATATTTTGTTGTGATATAGTGATGATGATTATGACGTCTCTCGGCTGATGATGATGATGATGATGATAGATCCTAAAAATAAATAAATAAAAAATAAAAAAATAAATAGTGATACAATGGAAGTGTGACTTTCGAATATGTGTAGTCTTAAACTTGATTTTGGGTTAATAAGAAATATTTAAAAAATTTGGAGCGAGTTGTCGGCAGTATTTCTGAACCGATACGACCATCAAACATTTAAGAAAAGAGCGTATTCTTTTTTTTAAAGACCGGCAACGCACCTGTGTCTGCTCTGGTGTTGTGGATGTCCATGGGCGGCGCTAATCGCTTATATTATCATCAGGTGACCCGTCTGCTTGTTTGCTCCCTATTCCAATAAAAATAAAAGAATATTTAAGTTATTTTTTCAACAAACAGCTCACATGATCTATGACCACACATTGTAAAAATGTAATATAATAAAATATCGAATAAGAATACCTTGCCTATACTTAATGGAAGGCATTTTACAAATGTGAACACAATATGTTTGCAATTGTGTAAACTGGTACTTCTTACTTTTTCTTGTAAGTCGGTTATTTACGTGGTATTTGCAGAAATGATAATGGAGTGATCAGTTAGCTTTAAGGAGCCATGTTTTGACGCCCAGTAGAGAGGTTCCCATTGTGGGTGGAATTTTCCAGTTAAATGTTTGGATTTTAGAAAGCATTCAGTACGGTAGCGATATTGCATTGCAACTGATACAATAAGTAATTGTTGTATCGAGTTAATATGTTTTTAGTATAGGTAAGTAAGGTTACCCTGCTTTAATTAATATATTTTATTATGTATTTTTTATTTTCTCACGGAAACAAATATTATGTAAGATTAGAGTTAGATATATTGGTTTGAAATAATGCGTAACGTCACTTCTAGATACGTTTTATACGTAGAAATGTCGTATTTGCTCCCACTTTGATTCGTTTAATCTAAGTATTCTCATCTTATACGACAAATTATACGTGTCTAACATTTATTCATTACCTAACTGACGATCTAAATAGATTTAAAATTTTCATACCCCATCATCATCCCTATTCACACATACATCTAAAACAGCTTACCAAATAAACCCAAATAATCCCACCATAGACCATCTTGGAATCGATGCTAAATGGCTTACACGACTGTCTTGAGTAACACGCAGTGCATTGCGCGGTAACTGTCATCTGTCACAATGTACGATGGTAGCCAGGGTACAGAGCAAGCGATGTACATGATTGACACGTCATTAATCAGCTTAGACGTGTCCGTTTTGGTAGTGGTTTGAGTCATAGGAGTAGGAGAAAGTTGCACTAACTAAAAACAAATCTGTCTCCTGCATTAAATTCATTGAGGGAAGTGGAAACTTACTAAATTCATTCCTGTACTAAATTTATTTGGGGAAGTAAAAACTATCGTTTTTCATCTCCTCTAATAATATCTTCTCTCTCGGTTTATTGTTGCGGGATCAAATCAAATCAAATTAAATTACTTTAATGCATCCATAGTGTTCGGTGTGGTCTACAATTTTAGTACAGTAATATGTTCTCACTATCGATCCAAGACAGTCATTCAAGTCCCTGGAACACACCGGGCTTCAGTGTTCCGGTGTTTTCATGGTTGTATCTACTGAAGATCCAGGCTTACAGGAGTTGCAGGGCAGTTTAGGGAGGATGTGGCTGGCTTGTCACATTAAAAAAACTAAAAATCTAAAAATAACAGTTTACACTGAGGGTCTTCAGTCACAGAGGGACTCTTTAGAGAAGGATGTGTGACATCGCCGCGTCTATGTAGGTACGCTGCTTATGAAACCGTTGTTCTTAGTTAATTTAGTATGTCTCACGATAGTTCTTATAAAAACATGGGTTATTTGATCTACCCATGCTACTCAATTTTGTGTTAATGTTAATAACTTTGTGTTAATTTGTATAATCGTATTTATAAGTCAACTCTTATGGTACCTACCCACATGAAGTGTAGCGGTGCTAACAGAATCAATTCTATACTCTGCTCGCACAACACAATGAAAACACAGCATTATATAACGACCAAACAGTATAAAACAAAATAGTTTCTCAGGGTTGTCCCAATTCTCAATACAGTCAACATTTACGATTCACGCTGGTTATAAATAAAATGCCTCCTTTATCTTCCCTGTTTCTCTTTCAATCTCATTTTTTCTGTTCTTTGTATTAGATAAGACAAATACGACAAAATTTCTAGCTGAAGTACTAAATAAAAGGGCACATATTTCTTTGCTTTTGTATAAATATTTATTGTTTATAAAATTATTATTAAAAATTAATGTTGTATGTTTGTTTTTGTGTGTCTTTGGAAATTTGTTAGGAGTATTGATTTAATTAAAATGATAATATTGATTTATTTAACTATATGATGTAAAGATTATAATTTACAATCATATCAATTGAATTTGTTATCATTTACAACGCAAAAATATATGAAACAAAAAAAAACATACCTAAGAAAAAATAAACAAATAAAAAAATCAAATAAAAACTCAATCAGCCAGTATCAATGTCAACCATAAATACATATTTGTGAATATTTCAAAATTAGAACAGCTAGGGCGGCACCGATTCTCGTTAGTGATGCACCTAACGAGGGCGCGCTCCGCAAAACGGATTATCGATATCCCGCCATATCGGGACGACAATCGATTGACAATCGTTCCGAGCTTACTCCTACATTAAAGCTATGGCGCGATGATAGGTAAATTCTCATCTACCTTTACGACTAGTATTTTGTAGTACCTTCGTAGGTATATCGAGAATTTTAGAGTAGGTCGTATTGAACGAGAGGTATGAATATTTTAATTCTCGAATGTAGGTATAGGCATTCTATTCACTCTGGTTTCTTTTTCATTACATAATATGACGTCACGATTTTTAATGTCCTTAGGCATTTATACTTAACACACACTTTCTACCGGTATTAGGAGGTGAGCCTATTGCTATTCACCAGGTACAATTCCAGACTAGGTGAGAATCTGGAGCTGCGGACTACCTAGCGGGTTTACCGGGGCTACGGCTCGAAGAGCAGGAGTGGAAATGGAGTGGTTTTTAGTCAGTAAGAGTCTGACACTCCTTCTCGCTTCACCCAAGGCGAGAGAAGACATTGGATGATTTTTTTCCCTTAAAAAAAAACTAAGTGAGAATAACTAAAATAATTCTATAAATACTTAACCTGACTTATCTTCCAAAAACAAGTTACCTACATTACCAAATATCACATTAAAATCCGATTACAAACTTTAAAAACGACGTTTCTAGTTTTAACATGAAAAGTTTTCTTTGCACCCGTTTCCCAGGCGTTCAAAGTTGAACACAAACAGTTTATCTGGACCACGGCTTTATTTATTGCCCGTATTTATTTAAAATGTGAAAACGATAGTGTAGTGCAGTGAAAAATGTATCGATATCGATATTATCAGGAGTGGTATGAATTATGACTAAGGGATTGTACGTTTAATAGCGACCGAACAGCACTTTTTGATCTTTTAAATTGCGAGCCTTGACCTGCCTACAAAGTGTGGCGATTGGGGTAAATCTTTCTTATGTAAAAGAGGCCTATAGTTTAGCAGTTTGTGGTTATATTTCATTACTAATTCGTGTTAAATTATGTGAGGACAGGTATATACACGTAGTCTGTTTTCGAAAATTCTTTAATTTGACAGTATTAACATATATTATGTACCTACCTAGGTGAAAAGTGGTTGTTTGTTTACATCTTACACTATTATATAAAGCTTAAGAGTTTGTTTAAACACGATAACCTAGACAACTGGTGATTTGATTTGAAAAAATATTTTTTCGTTGAACAGTAAAACTAGAAAGGCTTTAAAACATCATGCTACGACTAAGAGGAGCCGAGCAGAGCGAGTGAATTCGCGCCGAGTAGTAAGTAATAGGGGGAGGCCTTTGTTCAGCAGTGGGCGTCTCTCGGCTGATGATGATGATGATGAGTAAACAATAAAGTAAAAGAACGTAATTGACCAAAAAATTCAACCAACTTTATACACCAAACTCCTCAAAAAATAAACAACCCACATCCATATACAGCATTTACCAAAACTTCAACTAAAATATTCTTATAATATACGGACAACAGCAACTCAAACTACACTAACCGTCAAAATTCCCCATTACAAATTCAACCCTATTATTTCGCAATAAAGTTTAAACTACACGAGAAAGGCATGTGATAAATTGGACGTGCCAAACTATTCTCAAATTACAACATGCACCTTTCGGCATGCAGTTACTAAGTTTTGCCAAGTATTTTGGCATTGTGTTCCGAGTCTAATGTTCTGACAGTCTGACGTTCTGACGGTCTGACGGTCTGAGGTTCTGACGGTCGACTAAACGTCTTGTTACGCTGACAGTTGAAGCCAGTAACGGTATGGGTGAAGAAATATGGGGATGATTTTTGACGGAATTTCCTTGTGGAAAATATGGGGAGTTAGTTCAGTGTTGTGGCCTAATTTGTGCTATGTGTTATTATTGTATGTGCCTCATTAGATGAGTACGTTTTAGTTGTCAGTTAAAATACCAATTTTATAGTATCTGTAAATTAGTGATTAATTACTTCTGAAATGTAATAACTTTTTGTGTGATCCACAAATTGTTGGTTCGGGTCTGGGTGTCATGTGTATATGAACTTGTATATTTGTAAAACGTACCCAGGACACAGTAGAAAACTTAATGTGGACAAAGTATTTTTCAAAAGTAAACTAATAGATTGTGTATATATTTTTCTATATAAAACTTTTCACGCATAGTGTTATTCAGTGTGGGAATTGAACCTGAATAAACCAAAATCGACTACAAATGATTACAAAAAAAATCCTTATACATAACACAAACAACATGAATCAAATACAAATATTTTTGAAACAAATCCACTCAAAGTAACGTTTAACAACATTTCTTGCTTGCACAAGATCTGAGCTCAACAAACAAATGCGGTACCGGACAAAATGGTACGGTGTCATCCGAGAAAATTGCAAATGGCCGCCGTACTAAACCAGTTTATACCTCCTCGCTTTGTAAGCTCTCTCAGTATATTGACCGGTCAATTTACACTGGTTGTGTATTGCTTGACGAGTACCCATGTATACAATGCTGCAGGACTTTGCATATACACACTTTGTAAACAAGATGTGGACGGTGGACGTGCCTTCACCGAATTATGTTCATACGTGTCTGTTAGCTGCATAACTGGTCCAGTTACGGCCGAGGTGGATTCGTGGGTTGAGCAACGTATACTGAAGATAAACTAAACGAAAGAAAACTCGCCTTAAGTTATAGGGTACGCAAAAATAGGTGTTGCTTCTAAAATGTGTACAAGACTTACTGTATGTACCTTACCTACTCGTGACTGTCTCATTGGTCGAGCGGATAAGGGGTCTCGGGTTCGATTAACGGGTCCGGCAAATTATTAATGGGATTTTTTCGGTATTTCAAAAAGACTCTCATTAGTAGCATGGAGTCTGGGATTGTGCCCAATATATGGCAATGGGCTCACCCCCTATTACATGGGATTTATAACATAAATTGTGAAAAGTGGGTGTACATTGTATAGCGGCAGTGCCATAATATTCACCTCTGTCTACCCCAATCGGGGATAAAAAGCCGTGATGTTGTTGCTATGTGCCTACTTATATGTATAATAATATGTACCAAACGAAACATACCCTCAATATTTTTCCAAACACAATTCCGAACACATTCCCAGGAAAACAAAATCAACTTATTCAACCAACGAACTTATTCAAGTGAAAAGCAAAAACACATTATTATTGACAAAAATCACGTTCTACTAAAACGGTACATTTTTCCGAATAGTTGACGGGGCAACATTTTGCTTTGAAAGCTTTTTCCTACGTTTAAAACTGAACTTTGTGTGTAGTTTCATATGGTGTATTTTGGTCTGTGTTGGGGAGATAGGGTGTATATTGAAATTTCATCGGAGAAATGGTAGACAAGTGACGTATATTTACAGGTCGTTACCTATATATGGGAATGTGTGGTGCAAGTCAGGGGGTGCACCAATATTTGCCCTGTGTTCAGGAAAACGGTGGTGTATCTCGTTTGTGTTGTTCCAACATTTTCGCAAAGGGTTCGTGTAATGAAGATGTTGTTAGGTAATGGTTGGAGATAGTGGATTTTGTTTTAAGTGTGTTTTTTGAGGAGTTTATGTCGTCTTAAGTCTTTTACAGAAGAGACACAAAACAATATTTTTAAGTACCTTTTAGTTTTCGACTAAAATAGGGATAATGACGGGGTATGAAAACTAAAAATCTATTTTAGTTCGTCAGTTAGGTAATGAAAAAATATTAAACACGATTTTTTTTTGTCGTATAGCAATACTTATATATATAAGAATTAAAGTTTAGGAGTGTTTAGGAGTGTTGTTAGAGTTTAGGAGCCAATGCGTCATTTCTACGTATAAAACGTAGGAACGTTTATGAAATATCTTCGAAAGTATTCGTTTCCGTAAGAAAATAAAAAAATACGTGTCTAATATTGTAAAATAATCTACAAGACTGATATTAAAATAAAAAATTGTCAATGGAACGGTTTGCAAGCAAACAGCAATTCCTCGTGAGTTCGTTTGAGTCAATATACAAAGATTAGTTCAACAGATTCAATACAAAAAATAAAGTTAAAAGTTTTAAAAAGTTAAGAGAATTTATCTTCCATTTTTCAATATACGGGATCGGGTACGCCAATTCCAA